>NC_134361.1:193318312-193530812 GCF_048569485.1 Anomaloglossus baeobatrachus
GCCTGTGCGTCCGAGGCGGTGAGTGCACAGTCCACGTTATAATCTGACATATCTGTTTTATTGCAAGTACCGTATTTTTCATTTTATAAGACGCACCCCAAATTTAGAGGGGAAAAAAAAAATTAAAAAAATATAGGGTCCTGCTTATAATTCGGTGGTGGGGCGCTGTTGTAGTAGCGCAATCCTGCGGCAGTGCAGCGGGTGTCCCGGATGCTCGCTGTGGATGCTGTGAATCAGGAACATCCATAAACTGTAGGCAGTGCAGGCTTCAAAGGAATGGCACGTGGGCAAATTGAGCTGTCGGCTCAATGACGAGACGAAATCTAATCTGCGCACGCGCCACCACCGGGCACCATTTTCCTTAAGTCCGCTGCTGGGAGGTCAATGGACCAGGGGCGGCGCATGCGCAGATGAGATCTTGAGCCGAAAGTTCCTTCTGCGCACACGTGGACCCCAGGCGTCATTATTTGAAACCTGCACAACCAACACTTTTGAGATTGCCCCTACCTCACCGCCCACAATGAGCACACCACTATCACTGCCTGAAGAGAGCACCAGCACCGCCCGAAGTACAGCCCACAGCATCACCCCTGCCTCTTGTGACCATTCTTCACCCCTTCGTGAGCTACATTCAGCTTATGAGATGGATCCCTCATTTTCCTCCCAAACTTTTGGGAGGAAAGATGCATCTTATATTCCGAACAACACGGTAATTTCTACTTATTTCTACATATTTGTCGACGGTCATTCCTTGAGTGCAGGGTCCTCTCCCCTCCTTTACCAGTCTGTGCCTTGTATTGTACTTGATTTTATTATATATACCCCTTTCCACATGTAAAGCACCATGGAATGAATGGCACTATAATAATACCGTGTATGTGTGTGTGTGTGTGTGTGTGTGTGTGTGTGTGTGTGTGTGTGTGTGTGTGTGTGTTGTATATATATATATATATATATATATATATATATATATATATATATATATATATATATATATATATATATATATATATATATATATATATATATATATATATATATATATATGTATATATGTATATATGTGTATATATGTATGTATATATGTGTATATATATATATATATGTGTATGTATATATATATGTATATATATATATATATGTATATATATATATACTAGAAGGTGGCCCGATTCTACGCATCGGGTATTCTAGAATGTACGTATTGTGTAGTTCATGTATGATTTTTGATATAGATAGATAGATAGATAGATGTTGTGTGTAGTTACCAAGTGTTTGTGTAGGGCGCTGTACATGTTCTGGGTGTTGTCTGGGTGTGGCGGGGGGTGAGAGCGGTGTTGTATGTGTGTTGCGTTGTTTGTGGAGCGCTGTGTGTCTGTCGCGTTGTGTGTGTGTTTTGCGCGGTTTGTGTGGGTGTGGTGTGTTTGGGGGGAGGTATGTTTTGTGCAATGTGTGTGTTGTGCGGTATGTGCGTATATTTATGTATGCCGCGGTGTTTGTGTGTTGGATGTTGTGTGTCTGCAGCGTTGTCTGTGTGTGTGGGTGTCTGTGTATGGCGGTGTTTGTGTTTCCCTGTGTGTGTGTGTGTGTGTGTTGGGGGGAGGTGTGCACCTCCCATCGTGCTCCATCCCCCATGCTGCGCACCCCCCATCGTGCTCCATCCTCCATGCTGCGCACTCCCCATCGTGCTCCATCCCCCATGCTGCGCACCCCCCATCGTGCTCCATCCCCCATGCTGCGCACTCCCCATCGTGCTCCATCCTCCATGCTGCGCACTCCCCATCGTGCTCCATCCGCCATGCTGCGCACTCCCCATCGTGCTCCATCCGCCATGCTGCGCACCCCCCATCGTGCTCCATCCGCCATGCTGCGCACCCCCCATCGTGCTACATCCCCCATGCTGCGCACTCCCCATCGTGCTACATCCCCCATGCTGCGCACCCCCCATCGTGCTACATCCCCCATCGTGCTACATCCCCCATCGTGCTACATCCGCCATGCTGCGCACTCCCCATCGTGCTACATCCCCCATGCTGCGCACCCCCCCATCGTGCTACATCCCCCAAGCTGCGAACTCCCCATCGTGCTACATCCCCCATGCTGCGCATCCCCCATCGTGCTACATCCCCCATCGTGCTACATCCCCATCGTGCTCCATCCCCCATGCTGCGCACTCCCCATCGTGCTACATCCCCCATGCTGCGCACTCCCCATCGTGCTACATCCCCCATGCTGCGCACTCCCCATCGTGCTACATCCCCCATGCTGCGCACCCCCCATCGTGCTACATCCCCCATCGTGCTACATCCCCCATCGTGCTACATCCCCCATGCTGCGCACCCCCCATCGTGCTACATCCCCCATCGTGCTACATCCCCCATCGTGCTACATCCCCCATGCTGCGCACCCCCCATCGTGCTACATCCCCCATGCTGCGCACCCCCCATCGTGCTCCATCCCCCATGCTGCGCACCCCCCATCGTGCTCCATCCCCCATGCTGCGCACCCCCCATCGTGCTCCATCCCCCATGCTGCGCACCCCCCATCGTGCTACATCCCCCATGCTGCGCACCCCCCATCGTGCTCCATCCCCCATGCTGCGCACCCCCCATCATGCCCCATCCCCTATGCTGCGCATTCCCCATCGTGCTCCATCCCCCATGCTGCGCACCCCCCCATCGTGCTCCATCCCCCATGCTGCGCACTCCCCATCGTGCTCCATCCTCCATGCTGCGCACTCCCCATCGTGCTCCATCCTCCATGCTGCGCACTCCCCATCGTGCTCCATCCCCCATGCTGCGCACTCCCCATCGTGCTCCATCCCCCATGCTGCGCACCCCCATCGTGCTCCATCCGCCATGCTGCGCACCCCCCCATCGTGCTACATCCCCCATGCTACGCACTCCCCATCGTGCTACATCCCCCATGCTGCGCACCCCCCATCGTGCTACATCCCCCATGCTGCGCACCCCCCATCGTGCTACATCCCCCATGCTGCGAACTCCCCATCGTGCTACATCCCCCATGCTGCGCACCCCCCATCG
This sequence comes from Anomaloglossus baeobatrachus, assembly GCF_048569485.1. NCBI lineage: Eukaryota > Metazoa > Chordata > Amphibia > Anura > Aromobatidae > Anomaloglossus > Anomaloglossus baeobatrachus. The sequence continues at coordinate 193,321,357 of NC_134361.1, forward strand.
TGCTACATCCCCCATCGTGCTCCATCCCCCATGCTGCGCACTCCCCATCGTGCTCCATCCCCCATGCTGCGCACCCCCCATCGTGCTCCATCCGCAATGCTGCGCACCCCCCATCGTGCTACATCCCCCATGCTGCGCACTCCCCATCGTGCTACATCCCCCCATGCTGCGCACTCCCCATCGTGCTACATCCCCCCATGCTGCGCACCCCCCATCGTGCTACATCCCCCAAGCTGCGAACTCCCCATCGTGCTATATCCCCCATGCTGCGCACCCCCCATCGTGCTACATCCCCCATCGTGCTACATCCCCCATCGTGCTCCATCCCCCATGCTGCGCACTCCCCATCGTGCTACATCCCCCATGCTGCGCACTCCCCATCGTGCTACATCCCCCATGCTGCGCACTCCCCATCGTGCTACATCCCCCATGCTGCGCACCCCCCATCGTGCTACATCCCCCATCGTGCTACATCCCCCATCGTGCTACATCCCCCATGCTGCGCACCCCCCATCGTGCTACATCCCCCATCGTGCTACATCCCCCATCGTGCTACATCCCCCATGCTGCGCACTCCCCATCGTGCTACAGCCCCCATGCTGCGCACCGGCCATCGTGCTCCATCCGCCATGCTGCGCACTCCCCATCGTGCTACATCCCCCATGCAGCGCACTCCCCATCGTGCTACATCCCCCATGCTGCGCACTCCCCATCGTGCTACATCCCCCATGCTGCGCACTCCCCATTGTGCTACATCCCCCATGCTGCGCACCCCCCATCGTGCTCCATCCCCCATCGTGCTACATCCCCCATGCTGCGCACCCCCCATCGTGCTCCATCCCCCATCGTGCTACATCCCCCATGCTGCGCACCCCCCCATCGTGCTACATCCCCCATGCTGCGCACTCCCCATCGTGCTACATCCCCCATGCTGCGCACCCCCCATCGTGCTCCATCCCCCATCGTGCTCCATCCCCCATGCTGCGCACTCCCCATCGTGCTACATCCCCCATGCTGCGCACCCCCCATCGTGCTCCATCCCCCATCGTGCTCCATCCCCCATGCTATAATAGTTCTCCTATTATACTCAGAGAGGAGTATAATAGGAGGACTGTAATAGGAGGAGTAGTCCTGGGGGGAGAGGAGTATAATGCCGGCTCCCTGCACATGTGTACCGGGAGCCGGTGTACGCTGGCAACTATGATACACATCGGGTAACCAAGGGACCTTAGTTACCCGTTGTGTATAATGGTTACCAGCGTTCACGGGCTCCGTCAAGATCCCAGCATCGCAAGGTTATGTCTGCGATATCCCAGGATGTTGTGAGTGTGTGGATGTGATGTGTGAGGTGTGTGTGAGAGTGAGTGTGATCTGATGTGTGTGTGTACTCGCCTGGGAGTCGGAGCTCCGTGTCAGTTGGGCCAGAGCGAGCGTGCATTGCGTGAGGGGGGCGGGGCCTGCAGAGAGCCAGGGCGAGAGGCCAATCCGTGTGGGGGGGCAGGGCCATGGCGAGCCCAGCGGCCAATCCGCTTTGTGTCACCGTAAGGACACAATTTTGGAGCATGACAGACAGACAGAATAAGGCAATTATATAGATAGATAGATAGATAGAGATATATATAATATACACCCTCACCTACTGTATCCTCACCCATCCCTTGTAGGCTGTGAACCCTCGGGGGCAGGGCCCTCTCGCCTCCTGTAGGCTGTGAACCCTCGGGGGGCAGGGCCCTCTCGCCTCCTGTAGGCTGTGAGCCCTCGGGGGCAGGGCCCTCTCTCCTCCTGTAGGCTGTGAGCCCTCGGGGGGCAGGGCCCTCTCGCCTCCTGTAGGCTGTGAACCCTCGGGGGGCAGGGCCCTCTCGCCTCCTGTAGGCTGTGAACCCTCGGGGGGCAGGGCCCTCTCGCCTCCTGTAGGCTGTGAACCCTCGGGGGGCAGGGCCCTCTCGCCTCCTGTACCAGTCTGTGCCTTGTATTGTTCTTTTTTTATTATTTATACCCCTTTTCCACATGTAAAGTGCCAAAGAATAAATGATGGTGCTATACTAATAAATATTTCCTATTAAATCGGGCAGCCTAAGATTTACAAAAAATGTCATATTACTTCCCAGAAAAAGCACCGTTCTTCTTGACAGACTCTGCCTAATTTTGCAGCTCTATTCCATTAGCGGTCCACCTTTTTGGGGGGAGAATTTATTTTCTTAAGAGCATGTATTTTGGGGTCTATATCTTTTTTGGAATTTAATGGCCACTGAATGGGTTAACTGAGAATCCATCAGTGAGCTGACTCTGATGGTCCAATGAAAGTTTCAGATTAATTTTATTATTTTATTTATTTCTGAGTTCCTCTCAGTTAATTTATAACCACAGATCACCTCAAAGTTAAATGTGTAGTAAAAAAAAAACCCAAAAGCCTGTAATAGTCAAATGGTGCTAAATTTTCAAAGAAATTAGCCCCAAATACATGCATTTAAGTAAAAAAAAAAAAAGTCCCCAGAGGATGACAATCCTTTAAGTGCTATTGCCGTCTCCGACATTTATGGCATCGATATTTTGAAGATTGGAGCGCAGCACAAGGGATGTCACCTACCAGCCCGTTTTCAAAATAGATGCAGATCCCACCATTAGATGTTTATGGCAAAACCTAAATGTCAGAGATGGAAATGACCCTTTACCTGCAATGCCAGACCTTGACCATTATCAAGAGTGACGTTTTCTGGAAAGCAGGTAGCCCCCGTTTTCTAATCTCGGCCCCTTTTACTGAGCTATTGTACAGAGAAAATTGTAAAGTAATTATATCATTAGAACTGATCAAACTTTTCTCCATTAAATTGGATCTAAAATTCCTATTAATCCTTCCTGTCGGATTATCTATTAGCAATCTGTATAAATAATTCAGTTCATAAAGTTCTATTGTCCAAATCAATAGTCCCCGTCTATGGACAACCAGATATCGGAAAAGTTGATTAACCGTCCAGAGATATTTTACGTAGAACAGTTTGATGGGAATATAAGTTATTAGCTGCTTAATATAAAATGGCAAGTCCATTAATATGGGATATGTATCACCGTTCCCTCAGGGTGGTCCGGACATGCAGCCTCTGTGTTTAAAAATATTTGGCTTTCGGGTGAAATTTCAAAATGATCCTAAATGCCCTCTGACCTTTTCATGTGACCTCACTGTGACCTTCTCTATTCTTTTGGATGCTCACGTCCAACTGTTCAATGTTTCAGGACTTGTTCTCTAACAAGGAGCTTAATGGCAATATTCCCAACAGGTGTTTGATCCATGAATCACCCAATAAATTTGGAGGTTTCATTAGAACTGGTATTTACAGTCCTCCTCATCATGAGACCAAGACGACACCTAACAATTGATCAGCAGTACCGCGCCATTGTGAGGCTTCAAGCAGGATGTTCTGAGATAGAAGTGGCCACTGAGCTTAGAGTGTCACCAGCAGGTTGTACAGAGAGACAGAGAGACTGGGAGAGGCACAGAAAGGCAGAGAAGTGATGTCCTTTGGCCACATCCCACACTGAAGACTGCTTCATTGTGAACAATGCCCTGTGGATCCGGATGATGAAGACTAGACAACTCCAGACACAATAATGGATGTGAGAATGTGAGAGGCACCCAAGTGTCAAGTCAGACCATTCAAAACTGTGGTTAGCATGCTTGACGACCTGCAAGGTACCTGATCGCACCACCAGGCATGGGTGTAATTTACACTGGACGAGGGACCAGTGCCCTCATTGCTGGTCACTGATGAAAGTTGATTCACGCTGAACAGAAATGATGGCTGCCAACAATGTTGGAGATGTCAAGGAGAGCGCTATGCATCAGCCACTGCTGTCACCAGATGAGCTTTTGGTGGTGGTGGTGTTGTTAGTGTGGGCTGGTGTGTCTAGTCAGTACAGAACGGCCCTACACTGTGTGACTGTACAGTGACAGCCCCTACTAGTGGAATATCATCATTAATCCAGTCATTGTGCTTCTGCATGAACAACACTGGTCTAATTCCATCTTCATGGAGGATAATGCTCCAGCTCATCGAGGTCGCATCATTATGGAACGGCTGCTGGAGACTGGAGGACCTCAAATGGAGCGGCTGCACTTTCTCCAGACCTGAATCCCATAGAAAACCTATAGGATCAGCTGAGTCACCATGTGGAGGCCGTAACTCTGTACCCCAGAACCTCAATGACCTGAGGTACACCCTTCAAGAATAGTGGAATGCCATGCCTCCGCAGACAATAACTCCACTGGCGACCAGCAGGAGGCGTCGTTGTCAGCTGTAATTGATGCTCCAGACCACATGACAAGTCATTGAAACATTAAAAGAAAAACTAAAAAAATATAATATATATAATATGCGCGCACACACACACACATATATATATATATAATATGTATGTATTAGGATCCACTCAGAACAGTGCACGTGCTCAAAGTCATATACAGAGGTCATCTTTTCAGAATAGATGTATGAGCGCCGCCAGCAGGGGCGTAACGATCGCGGTCGCAGAGGTCGCCACTGCGACCGGGCCCGCAGGGTTCTAGGGGCCCGGCAGCCGCTCTGCAGAGCCGGCTGCCGGGCCCCTATGTGTAGTGCCACTATGTAGTGGCCGACTGCGCGACCGTTAGGGGGCCGGCCTGTGAGTCAGGGGGGCCCAGTGTCTGCAGGGGGGCAGAGGGGCCCCTGACCTGGAGAGGCCACCAGGCGTTCCTGACCTGCTGCAGAGGAGATGTGCTCCTGCACGGCAGACGGAAACCATCCCTACCAGGACCTGCGATGATGTCACGCCCATGTGACTGTGTGGGAGGAGACACAGGAGGCCGGGGAGAAAGCAGCAGAAGATACTTCGAACACATGAGTGGTAATGAGAAAAGAGGGGACATGAGGGGAGGGGCTGCAGGGTGAGGGGGACATGAGGGCTGCAGACTGTGACAGAAGCATGTGAAGGGTGCAGAGTGTTTGAGAGGGGTAAGTTGGGGTATGGGCAGGGTGAGATATGTGGGTCAGGGTGTGTGTGTGATATGGGGGTGCAGGCTGTATAGGGAGCAGGGTGTGTGACATATGGGGGCAGGGGCATAACTACCGCAGTCGCAGGGGTCAGAAGGAGCTGAGAGGTACTTGTTTTTTTATTTTGCTGACGGCATGACACATATAGGCCCGGGGAAGCTGCCTGCATGATACATGGAGGCCCTGGTGGGGCTGGCTGGCAGGCTGCATTACACATAGAAACCCTGGGGGCTGGCTGCATGACACATGGAGGCCCTGGGGGCTGGCTGCATGACACATGGAGGCCCTGGGGGCTGGCTGCATGATACATGGAGGCCCTGGGGGCTGGCTGCATGACACAGGGAGGCCCTGGGGGCTGGCTGCATGACACATGGAGGCCCTGGGGGCTGGCTGCATGACACAGGGAGGCCCTGGGGGGGCTGGCTGCATGACACATGGAGGCCCTGGGGGGGATGGCTGCATGACACATGGAGGCCCTGGGGGGGCTGGCTGCATGACACATGGAGGCCCTGGGGGGGCTGGCTGCATGACACATGGAGGCCCTGGGGGGGGGCTGGCTGCATGACACAGGGAGGCCCTGGGGGGGCTGGCTGCATGACACATGGAGGCCCTGGGGGGGGCTGGCTGCATGACACATGGAGGCCCTGGGGGGGCTGGCTGCATGACACATGGAGGCCCTGGGGGGGATGGCTGCATGACACATGGAGGCCCTGGGGGGGCTGACTGCATGACACATGGAGGCCCTGGGGGGGCTGACTGCATGACACATGGAGGCCCTGGGGGGGCCGGCTGCATGACACATGGAGGTCCTGGGGAAGCTGGCTGCATGACACATGGAGGCCCTGGGGGGGCTGGCTGCATGACACATGGAGGCCCTGGGGGGGGGCTGGCTGCATGACGCGGCCCTGGGGGGGCTGTCTGCATGACGCATAGAGGCCCTGGGGGGGCTGGCTGCATGACACATGGAGGCCCTGGTGGGGCTGGCTGCATGACACCTGGTGGGGCTGGCTGCATGACACATGGAGGCCCTGGTGGGACTGGCTGCATAATACATGGAGGCCTGGGGGTGTGGCTGCATGATACATGGAGGTCTATGGGACTGCATAATAAACATGAAGGACACCTTATACATAGACTATAGCAGCGCATTATACATGGAGGTCTATGGGGCTGCATTATAATACATATAGGACTATGGGGGCTACATTATAATATATGGAGGACTATGGAGGCTACCTTACACATGGTCTGTGGGGGTGCATTATAAAGCATGGGGGACTGGTGCAGTATAAAATATGGAGAACTATGGGAAATGCATTATAATACATGGAGGACTATGGGGGTGCATTCTAATATATAAAGGGTTATGTGGGACCCTTTATACTATATGGAAGGCTATGTGGGGGCCATTATAGTATTTGGAGAACTATATATGAGGGAGGAAAAAGATACAAGTATGGGATGGGAATGTTTTGTGCTGGGGGAAAAGGGCTCTTTCCCATGCTCTGCTATACATCTCTCAGCACCCAGCTTTCCCATGCTCTCCTATACATCTCTCAGCACCCAGCTTTCCCATGCTCTGCTATACATCTCTCAGCACCCAGCTTTCCCATGCTCTCCTATACATCTCTCAGCACCCAGCTTTCCCATGCTCTGCTATACATCTCTCAGCACCCAGCTTTCCCATGCTCTGCTATACATCTCTCAGCACCCAGCTTTCCCATGCTCTCCTATACATCTCTCAGCACCCAGCTTTCCCATGCTCTGCTATACATCTCTCAGCACCCAGCTGTCCCATGCTCTGCTATACATCTCTCAGCACCCAGCTTTCCCATGCTCTGCTATACATCTCTCAGCACCCAGTTGTCCAATGCTCTGCTATACATATCTCAGCACCCAGCTTTCCCATGCTCTGCTATACATCTCTCAGCACCCAGCTGTCCCATGCTCTGCTATACATCTCTCAGCACCCAGTTGTCCAATGCTCTGCTATACATCTCTCAGCACCCAGCTTTCCCATGCTCTGCTATACATCTCAGCACCCAGCTTTCCCATGCTCTGCTATACATCTCTCAGCACCAGCTTCCCCATGCTCTGCTATACATCTCTCAGCACCCAGCTTTCCCATGATCTGCTATACATCTCTCAGCACCCAGCTTTCCCATGCTCTGCTATACATCTCTCAGCACCAGCTTCCCCATGCTCTGCTATACATCTCTCAGCACCCAGCTTTCCCATGCTCTGATATGGGAAAGCTGGGTGCTGAGGGAAAGATGTATGACAGAGCATGGGAAAGCAGGGTGCTGATAGAGGGATTTTAGATCATGGGAAACCTGGGTGCTGTGGGTAAAAGCCAAGTGTCAGCATCATTATCCCGTACCCTAAGTGTTGTGTACATGGAGGGGGGCCCCGGTCCAAAGTTTGCACCAGGGCCCATCAAACTCTAGTTACGCCACTGGCCGCCAGCATTGCTGCAGAGGCTACAGGGGTGGGGGTGGTTGGCCTGTCAGTGTCATACACCACACGCTGTGTTACATTAGTCTGCATGGCTGTCCCAGAAGGAAGCATCTTCTAGAGAGGATGGACAAGAAAGCCTGCAAACATTTTGCAAAGACAAGCAAATTAAGGACATGGATTTCTGGAACCACATACTGTGTCTGATGAGACAAAGAAACTTATTTGGTTCAGATGGTGTCAAACATGTGTGGCAGGTGAGGAGGACAAAGACAAGTGTTCCCTGCCTACAGTCAGGCATGGTGGTGGGAGTGTTTGGTTTAGGGCTGCATGAGTGCTGCCGGGTGTGAGGAGCTACAGTTCATTGAGGGAACCATGAATGCCAACATATACTGTGACCTACTGAGCAAAGCATTCCAACATTCCTTCATATTCCAACATGATAATGACCCCAAACCCCTCCAAGACCACAACTGCATTACTAAAGAAACTGAGAGTAAAAGGGCTGGACTGGCCAAGCGTCTAAAGACCTAAACCCCATTGAGCATCTGTGCAGCCTCCTCAAACAGAAGGTGGAGGAGCGCAAGATCTCGAAGATCCACCAGCTCCATGATGTTGTCATAGAGGATGGAAGAGGATCCAGGGGTTCCCGTGAAGCTCTAGTGAACGCCATACCAAAGAGAGTTAAGGCAGTGCTTGAAAATAATGGTGGCTACACAAAATATTGACACTTTGGACACAATTTGTCCATTTTCACTTTGGGGTGCACTCACTTTTGTTGCCAGTGGTTTAGACATTAATGGATGTGTGTTGAGTTATTTAGAGGACACCAAATTTACACTGTTATACAAGCTGCACACGGACACTGTATGAAAGTGTTAGCTCTTCAGTGTAGTCCCATGAAAAGATATAATCAAATATATACAAAAATATGACGGGTGTTAACTTATGATATACTGAATATATTAAATGAATGAATATATATTTCGTGGAAACCAGAAGTTTACATACACTAAGAGGACACATCTGCAGGTTTTTCTCACTAGCTGACATGACATCAGAATAAAACCTGTTCCGTTTTAGGTTAATATCTCAATTACAGCTGAAAACGACGCCTCCTGCTGGTCACCAGTGGAGTTATTGTCTACGGAGCCATGGCATTCCACTCTTCTTGAAGGGTGTCCCTTGTGTGGGTGTGTATATGTGTATACGTGTGTGTACATATATATTATATATATTATATAATATATATGTATGTATATATATATATATATATATATATATATATATATATATATATATATCTATATATCATACATGCATGCATACATACATACATGTATGTATATGTGTGTATGTATATATATATTGTCTGTTATATTCATATATATTTTATAACATATACACATGCTAATATATATTATATATATAATATATATTAGCATGTGTATATGTTGTAAAATATATATGAATAAAACATACTGAAAATAATAAATACATGTGTGTGTGCTTTTGCAAATTTTCATTTACAACTGAAGCAAATTACATTTTTTATATATATATATATATATATATATATATATATATATATATATATATATATATATATATATATATATATACAATTATAAAATATATGTATATATTATAAAGTGTATATATTATAAAGTATATATAATAATAATATATATATATAATAATTATTAATGTATTAAATAAAAAAAAAAAATGAACATAGTAATAAAGGTAAAATATATTTGTGAGGTTGGTTTCCGTGTTTATTTCACTGCATATTATTGAGCAAGCAAAAGGTTTTCTCACCATCTCCATTCCTTTGCTTTTTCTGCCCTCATGTGGCCATTAGTGGAATTGCTAGACATTGTCGCTGGTCACAACTCCTTATTAGAAGATGCTATTGTACTGATTGTAAAAAAAATTATGTAATGCACTTTTTTATGAAATATAAAAATTCCAATTTTTATTTTTTTATTTTTTTTTAATTTAACCTCTTAAATTCTGGTTAATCAGAAAGAGGTTTCTTTGTTTCAGATGCAGCAGGTTGATCTTTTGGGGATTACAATCAAGTCTCTGGCAGAAATCGAAAAGGAGGTAAGAAGAAAACGAGTGGCTTTGAGTAATGTTTGTTGCTGGCTTTATATTAAGTGCATGGTTCTTAAAGGGAAACTGTCACCAGGTTTCCCCAATGAAAGCCAAAGCCACCACCTTTAATTGCATTACTGCAGTTAATCACCTTTTGTATAAGTCCACTTTCGTCCACCCCCCCCCCCCCCCTCCCGCATATCCCAAAAAAAACCCTTTTCTAAGCCTTTTAAACTAAGACAAGGGGAATTTGACATTGCATACACACATACATGTAGAAAGTTAAAAAACATATCTAATATATTTGGGAAAATAAGTATTTAATACACTGCCGAGTTTTGCAATTTTTGTTCCCATATACAAAGAATGGAGAGGTCTGTAATTTTTATCGTATTGATTGCCCCTGTTTGAACTCGTTACTGTATAAACAACACCTGTCCACACACTCGATCAGTCACACTCCAACCTCTCCACCATGGCCAAGACCAAGGAGCTGTCAAAGGACACCATGGACAAAATTGTAGATCTGCACAAGGCTAGGATTGGCTACATGTCAGTAGGCAAGCAGCTTGGTGAGAAGGCAACAACTGTTGGCACAATTATTAAAAAATAGAGGAAACACAAGATCGATATCAATCTTACTCAGTCTGGGCATTCATGAAAGATCTAACCTCGTGGGGTAAGGATTATTCTGAAAGAGGTCAGGAATTTGAGAGAGAACTGCCACTGGGCTCTGTACTCTGAAGCAGGAATATCAGAATAGTAGTAGTTAGTGCTACATGGTTTGAAGCTATAGTCTGACTTTGTGAGTGAAAAGACATCTTAAAATATTTTTAGGGGAAAGCAGAAGAGCGAGAGCGACTTCACAGAAAACTCGCTGGGCTCTGAACTGTCAGCTGCACAAGCAGGCATATTGGAGAAATTAAAATCACCAACTAGTTAGTGCTACAGGGTTTGATGCTATAGTTTTAACATGTCTCTTCTCTCACTTACAAGGTTAGGCTATAGCTTGAAACCATGTAGCACTAACTGGTTTGCGGTTTTCCATGTTACAATATTACTGCTTGTGCAGCTGAAAGTTAAGAGCCCAGTAAGGAAGCTGCTCTTGTGCTTTCCTCCTAAATATTTTAAAATGTCTCTTATCTCACTCACAAGGTCAAACATTTAGAGGGGAAAGCAGAAGAGAGCGATCAGCTTTACAGAAAACTGACTGGACTCTGAACTTTCAGCTGCACAAGCAGGCATATTGGAGGACTGAAAACCGTCAACCAGTTAGTGCTACATGGCTCCAAGTGATAGTCTTAACATGTCTCTTCTCTCACTTAATTACAAGGTCAAACCATGTAGCATTTACTGGTTGTCCGTTTTCTGTCCTCCTATGTTACTGCTTGTACACCTGAAAGTTCAGAGCCCAGTGAACATTTTCGATAAAGCTGCTCTTGTGCTCTCCCCTCTAAATGTTTAACCCTAGAACGCATACCTGGGGCCTCGCAGGCCTGCTAGGTTATTTGTTTTCTATGGTAGATTTCTATGGTTGCGTGTTCTAGGGTTAAACATATCTTTTCTGTCATTTATTTATAGGGTCAAACATTTAGAGAGGAGAGCGTAAGAGAGTGAGAGCAGCTTTACAGAAAACTCATTGGGCTCTGAACTTTTCAGCTGCACAAGCCGGAATATTGGAGGATGGGAAAACCGACACCAGTTAATGCTAAATGGTTTGATGCTATAGTCTTAACAGGTCTCTTCTCTCACTTACAAGGTCAAACTAATTCACACCATGTAGAACTAACTGGTTGGCAGTTCTCTGTCCTCCAATATTCCTGCTTGTGCAGCTGAAAGTTAAGAGCCCAGTGATCCTTCTCTGTAAAGCTGCTCTCGCTCTTCTGCGCTCTCCTCTAAATATTTTAATATGTCTCTTCTCTTACTTACAAGGTCAAACTATAGCTTCAAACTGCGTAGCACTTACTGTTTGGCGGTTTTATGTTTTCCGATATTCTTGCTTGTTTAACTGAAAGTTCAGAACCTAGTGCCAGTTTTCTCTGAAATTCCTGACCTCTCTTAGAATCCTCCTTACCCCACGAGAGGAGATCTTGCATGGATCCCAAGACCGAGTAAGATTGACAGTCATCTTGTGTTTTTTTTTCCATTTTCTAATAATTGTGCGAACAGTTGTTGCCTTCTCACCAAGCTGCTTGCCTATTGACATATAACCCATCCCAGCCTTGTGTAGCTCTACAACTTTGTCCCTGGTGTCATTAGACATCTCTTTAGTCTCTAAATGTTTTCACATCTCCTCTCACTTACAAGGTCAAACATTTAGAGGGTAAAGCAGGAGAGAGAGCAGCTTTACTGAGAACTCACTGCTCTCTGAACTTTTCAGCTGCACAAGCAGGAATGTTGGAGGATGGAAAACCACCAACCAGTTAATGCCATGTGGTTTGTAGCTATAGTCTGACCTCTGTGAGAGAAGATACATGTTAAAACAGAGCAGAAGAGCAAGATCAGCTTAACATAAAACTCTCACTGGGCTCTGAACTTTCAGCTGCACAAGCAGGTGTAAGAGAACAGAATCCATTTTGTTCTCATTGTGTCCATCTTGTCTTATAACTAATGATGTCATAGGGTCCTGCTAAAACTGATGGGTGGCAAAGTTTCACATTTCTGTTCTCGCCCCTACTGCTCTTAGTGGTGCATAGTTCAGAGGAGACTTTTCCTTTATCTGTGACCCTATATAAACTGGTCACATCTAATATATAAAGCTATGTGTGTGTGGGTATGTGTATGTGTGTGTGTGTGTGTGTGTGTGTGTGTCCGCTAAAGGAATCCGCACTGTCGCATTTATAATCGCAAGATTTTGCACAGACACCTCATGTGACTCAGGGAACGTCGTAGACTATTTTTTGACAGGAAAATTTTACCTTGCGCTTTACAGTTACTCTCCAAAAAAAATGCCTCCATTAACCTGAATGGAGCTGGGAGCTGCAAGTTATTAATAGCAGCTGTGGTTGGTTGCTATTAATAACAAAGGACATTCATAGTATAAGAAGCTTATGTGTGAGGTAATATGATGTCAGCGGAGAGACAGACACAGGGGGGAGAGGCAGACTGGGGGGGGGGAGAGGCAGACTGGGGGGGGGGAGAGGCAGACGGGGGGGACAGGCAGACGGGGGGGACAGGCAGACGGGGGGGGAGGCAGACAGGGGGTGGGAGAGGCAGACAGTGGGGGGGGAGAGGCAGACAGGGGGGAGGGGAGAGGCAGACAGGGGGGAGGGGAGAGGCAGACAGGGGGGAGGGGGAGAGGCAGACAGGGGGGGGTGGGGAGAGGCAGACAGGGGGGGGTGGGGAGAGGTAGACAGGGGGGGTGGGGAGAGGTAGACAGGGGGGTGGGGAGAGGCAGACAGGGGGGGAGAGGCAGACAGGGGGGGGGGAGAGAGGCAGACAGGGGGGGGAGAGAGGCAGACAGGGGGGGGGAGAGGCAGACAGGGGGGAGGGGGAGAGGCAGACAGGGGGAAGAGGCAGAGACTGGGAGAGAGACAGAGAGACAGTTACTATCCCGGGCAACGCCGGGTACTACAGCTAGGGTACTACTAAAGGAGAATTCTTTGAGTAGACCATACTAAGCATGTGTGTGCTGTATTGATTTCCCGAGTGCTCGCAAAACAAATCTTATTTATTTGGAGTTCAAAAGGCATAGGAGGAGTGTATTTTGCTCACACATCATAAGCTTTTAAATAGTTGAACAGAAATATCTAAAAATTTTGAAAATTCACATTATTGATGTCTATTTACTCAGGGGAGATGCAAGATAATAAGAGATAACATCCAACAATAAGATAAAAAAATGCAAATATTTCTATAAGAGTAACAATAAATCCGTTGCTTGCAGACTTACCCTAGATAAACTACATGTTAAACATGCAGTAGCAAAAAGCATTTGTCCCATATTTCCTGCATCACGTCTTTTTTTTTTTTTTTTTTCCCCTCCCCATTCTCCCTCCTTGCTTCTTACTCCTTTGTTTCTTTCTTCCATTCCCAAATGGCTGGAGATTCGTCTTGATTATAATTGCTGTTAGCCACGCATATCTAATTTGTGTCTTTTTAAGAGCTAATTAGCGAGTACTCGACATCTTTATGTGTTGTGTTGGGATCCAGTCGCCTCTTTGCAATTCAGCTCCAGGAGGTTTGTGTTTGACAAACAGTCTCACACTTGACTGCAGTAACCCCTTCTGTTCCTAAAACGACTTGGGTCCTTTCTAAGATAGAACCAATCACCAGATAACAAGTGGGCGTTTGGCTTACATTTTATCCCTTTTCCTCCCCGGAGTATTCCCTTTTCCCTTTTATGTTTTTGTTTAAATCCGGCATACAGTTCTATAGATATGGTGAATAATAGATTTAGTGCAAAGTAGCCTAAAGACCCGCCCACGAGGAGCCTGTCCTTGTATAAGACAATACAAATTAGCACTAAATTAAAATCCCGTAACTCTAGAACTGTATGGCAGATATAAAGAGAACCTTTCACCAGTTTTTGCTTCTAAACCCTGCCCATCCCCTTTAAGATCATTCCTTTAACCCCTTTTATATCAGCAAACCTCAGAAATAGAGTTTTACACTTGTTCCGCACTGCATGTAAATTGCGCCATCTAATCTGATCAGCATCTCAAGATTGCGATCAATGTCGCTCCGGTCTCTTCAAGAGCCACCTCTTGTAGTGGCATGTAAGGTGATGATGTCTACGTCATCCACACAGTGCCCAAAGTCTCATGCCAGCGCAGTGGAATTACTAGCTTTTCAATAGGACAAAACAATCACTGATCTCGGGAGACTAGCCAGAGAAAACACTGCCGGCAGCCAACGAAGGCGCTCAACACAGTGAAATCCTAGGTGCATTGCCCCCTGGGAAATATGCAGATCAAAAAAGTCAGTGGAGCCTCTGTTACTCCACACTGATGAGGGGCAATACCCCGAAACAGCTGTCTGTGGATGGATACCTGGCCTTGGTATTTCCCTTGTCATATCTTAAAAACTTGTCAAAGAGTTGGATATTGACTAAGAGGGCCACTTAATATGGTGGTTATGGTGGTCTCCTAAAAAGAGCCACTCTTTGGCTAGGTCCTTCTCGGAGGGATATCTGGCTAGTTTCTATGTCAAGACTCCTAAAAGAGGCTCCACTGACTTTTTTTTTTAGCTTTTCAATAGGGAACAGTGAGGTGCGCCTGCGAAGGTCTCCTATTCCACTGTGCAGGCATGAGACTTCAGGCACCGTGTGGATGACTTTCATAAAATTACAAGAGACTGCATTTGAAGAGACCGGGATGGCACTGATCACAATCTGGAGACATCCATTGGACCAGACTGTGCAATTTACATGATGGTATACAGGGACATATCTAAAGTTATAAAGGGGTTGCAGGAGCCCCATTCCATTCACATGATCTTAAAGGTGATGGGTAGCGTTTTATAAACAAAAAAATGGTGACTGGTTCCCTTTAAACAAACAAAAAAAAGAGGACTGCTCAGGGGAGCAGCAGGAACAAATAGCTAAAACTGGCCACTTTTGGCACTTACTACTTTAAAGAGGTTTTCCACTACTAATATTATCCCATTTTGTTTGTCCTAACTCCTCCTAACTCTTTCATAATATACTTCTGCTATCTACTCTGCTGCTGAAAGTTTATCTCTAAGAGGCTTTCAAATACCTTTTTATTGTTGTAGCTTTGATCCTTCTGGCTACAGTGGAGAACCAGACCAACTGCGCAAGCCACATCAAAAGTGGGGGTGGGGCTGCCTCTCTGTGAGTTACAGCAGTCTGGGCATTCATGCCCAGATCAAACTTCATGCTCCTCTCAGCCCCCTTCCCCCAGTGATGTGCCTTGGTCAGTTGGTCCATTTCCGGTCTGCAGACAGGAGGATCACAGCTACAACAATAATAAAGGTGTTGAGATAAGCTTACAGGAGCAGAGTAGATAGCAGACCTATATTACGTAGATTACGTATATAAAGTGTTAGTTAAGAAGAGTTAGGACAAAAGAAAGGTGTAGGATATATTAAAGAGATTTTCCACTACTAATGTTATCTCCTTCCTTTCATTTGTCCTAACTCCTCCTAACTCTTTCCTAATATACTTCTGCTATCTACTCTGCTCCTGTAAGTTTATCTCTAGGAGGCTTTCAAATACCTTTTATTATTGTTGTAGCTTTGATCCTTCTGGCTACAGAGGAGAATGAGACCAACTGAGCAGGGCACATCACTGGTGGGAGTGGGGCTGCCTCTGAGTGACAGCAGTTTTGACATGCATGCCCAGATCACACTTGACGCTTCTCTCAGACCCCTTCCCAGTGACATGTCCTGCTCAGTTGGTCCAATTCCAGTCTGCAGATGGAAGGATCACAGATTCAACAATGATAAAGGTATTTTTGAGCTTCTTAGAGATAAGCTCGCAGAAGCATAGCGGATAACAGAAGTATTTTAGGAAAGCGTTAGTTAGGAAGAGTTAGGACAAAAGGAAGGGGATAACAGTAGTGTAAAACCTCTTTTAATGTTTCCTACATCTATGTCAATATACACACTTGTTGCTCTTTTTAGAACTAGATCTAAACAAGACCTGACCTCTTCTTTCACATCGGGCATTAAACAAAAACTACTTTCTGATCTACAATCGACAGTTTATATAACTTTCTTTTTTCTTGCCGCTATCAGACCAAATAGCACAACACCGTCTAGGCTGTATGAATACTTTTTTAGAGGTTTTTATTAAATTCCCAGACATAGAATTTAAATGGTCGTGGGTTCAAATCCCACTAATGACCACACCTGCAAGGACAGTCAAAGACTCAGAAAAACAGCACTCCTGGGATAAATTTGTCTTTGGTGCTCAGATAGGGTCCAAACCCATAACTCAGAAGTATATTAAATTTGGCACACACTGCACAACGCCTCTAAGTAGATCAGTCAGTGTTCCAGTCTTCTACCTAGCTAATTGTCAGGTCCTGAGCTCCTGTCCTGTTATCCCTGTGTCCATTTCCAGTGCCTGCCCTCCAATCCGTTCCAAAGCTGCCTGTCTGCCCTGGTCATCCCACCTGTACCTGCCTGCATTTGTGTCTGTTCCTGAGTCTGTCTTCTGCCACAGTCACTTTGCTGGCGTCCGTCTCGCGGTGAGAGCTTAGTTAAACCACTCCCACTAAAGGGGAGCAGTAGTGACCAAAAAACGAGTTTCAAATTTTACCATATGACATACCCAGAGGTGATTCCCATATATAGCGCTCTATCCCAAGAGCCATAGAAGCTTCTTAAAATAAATCTAAATGTGAATGTGTCACCAGTCTTTTGTTCCCCCTTATGAGAGCAACACTATCAAGTAGCAGAGATCAGCTGTCACTCATGTTACTGGTTGCTGCAGTTTTGATAAAATCCCTGTTTTAATTGCTTCAGATCTCTTTGCAGGCTGCGCTCTGTATAACCCCACCCACACCACTGATTGGCAGCTTTCTGTGTACACTGTGCCATTCAGTGGTGTGGGTGGAGTTATACAGAGCTCTTAAATTTACATGGCAGCTGAGTTACTAGTCCTCTAGCGATGATCTCCCACTGATAAAACAGGGATTTTATCTAAATTATAGAAAGCAGCCCAAGAAGTGACACACTGCAGGAATCTGTGTCTGTGCCCGTACATCATGCTGCTCCTCTCAGATTAGAAGACAAAAACCTGGTGACAAATTCCCTTTTAAGGTAATATAACAAACATATATATAGTATCTATCTAACACACCTTCTCATTCAAAGAGTTTTCTTTATTTTCATGACTGAAAATTGAAGATTCACATTAAAGGCATCAAAACTATGAATAATTAACACATGTGGAATGAAATACTTAACAAAAAAGTGTGAAACAACTGAAAATATGTCTTATATTCTAGGTTCTTCAAAGTAGCCACCTTTTGCTTTGATTACTGCTTTGCACACTCTTCGCATTCTCTTGATGAGCTTCAAGAGGTAGTCACCGGAAATGGTCTTCCAACAGTCTTGAAGGAGTTTCCAGAGATGCTTAGCACTTGTTGGCCCTTTTGCCTTCACTCTGCGGTCCAGCTCACCCCAAACCATCTCGATTGGGTTCAGGTCTGGTGACTGTGGAGGCCAGGTCATCTGGCGTAGCACCCCATCACTCTCCTTCTTAGTTTTCTTAGTCAAATAGCCCTTACACAGCCTGGAGGTGTGTTTGGGGTCATTGTCCTGTTGAAAAATAAATGATGGTCCAACTAAACGCAAACCGGATGGAATAGCACGCCGCTGCAAGATGCTGTGGTAGCCATGTTGGTTCAGTATGCCTTCAATTTTGAATAAATCACCAACAGTGTCACCAGCAAAGCACCCCCACACCATCACACCTCCTCCTCCATGCTTCACGGTGGGAACCAGGCATGTAGAGTCCATACGTTCACCTTTTCTGCGTCGCACAAAGACACGGTCGTTGGATCAAAATTGGATCCAAAGATCTCAAATTTGGAGTCATCAGACCAAAGCACAGATTTCCACCCATCTAATGTCCATTCCTTGTGTTCTTTAGCCCACACAAGTCTCTTCTGCTTGTTGCCTGTCCTTAGCAGTGGTTTCCTAGCAACTATTTTACCATGAAGGCCTGCTGCACAAAGTCTCCTCTTAACAGTTGTTCTAGAGATGTGTCTGCTGCTAGAACTCTGTGTGGCATTGACCTGATCTCTAATCTGAGCTGCTGTTCACCTGTGATTTCTGAGGCTGGTGACTTGGATAAACTTATCCTCCGCAGCAGAGGTGACTCTTGGTCTTCCTTTCCTGGGGCGGTCCTCATGTGAGCCAGTTTATTTGTAGCGTTTGATGGTTTTTGCCACTGCACTTGGGGACACTTTCAAAGTTTTCCCAATTTTTCGGAGTGACTGACCTTCATTTCTTAAAGTAATGATGGCCACTCGTTTTTCTTTACTTAGCTGCTTTTTTCTTGCCATAATACAAATTCTAACAGTCCATTCAGTAGGACTATCAGCTGTGTATCCACCAGACTTCTGCACAACACAACTGATGGTCCCAACCCCATTTATAAGGCAAGAAATCCCACTTATTAAACCTGACAGGGCACACCTGTGAAGTGAAGACCATTTCCGGTGACTACCTCTTGAAGCTCATCAAGAGAATGCCAAGAGTGTGCAAAGCAGTAATCAAAGCAAAAGGTGGCTACTTTGAAGAACCTAGAATATAAGACATATTTTCAATTGTTTCACACTTTAAGTATTTCATTCCACATGTGTTAATTCATAGTTTTGATGCCTTCAACGTGAATCTACAATTTTCAGAGTCATGAGAATAAAGAAAACACTTTGAATAAGAAGGTGTGTCCAAACTTTTGGTATGTACTGTAAGGACTATGATGTTAGGCTGATGCCTCGGGAAGAAGCCATGTGAGATGAATCACAAGTTGGGTGAGTTGATCCCATGGGGCTGATTTATGGTTTTCATACTCTTAAATTCTTTGTCTGTGACTATAATAAAGATCCTCAATAATGTGTAATTAGTTAGACAGTGGTACAATATTTTGGGTATTTGTTGTGTGATCTAATAGAGGCAAGAAAAGGGGAATTTATCCAAAAGCCCCAAACTGTCAGTGTTGGATCAGAAGGCGGTTTCCATCTAAACAGAGACGGCACAAAGAAAATGTTCACCCCCCCACTTAGTGCACCCTCGGCATAGCCAAAAAGTTAAGTGTACCATCCCCCATACTTATTTTTTTCCTCCTGTGTAAGGACAGAGCTGTCAGTCTCATAAAAGGGCGGAGGTAGCTGCAAAATAAGTAGGTGTGAATGTGATCCAAGTCATAAACCACAGACAACAGAGACACTGGGGGGGGTGGAATAGTATTTCTAAGGCTGGACAAACCTTTGGCCAATGGCCCCCTAGTCCTTTCCTTCATGGCATCAAAGGTTGGGCCAGCATAATCCTATGATAATGGCATAATATCTGTTGGAGTTTTTTTTATTTTTTTTTGTACAGGGCTCACAGTTGAGTTTGTCCATTGGAATGTACTGATTGTGTCCTAAATGTTCTGTAAGATATGTTAGCATGGTGTAAACTATAGAAATAAAGCATTCATATTGGCTTTCTATGGAGTGAATCATGTAAACTGTTAGCGCCCTCTAGTGGTGGCAGAGGTAACTTAAGATTTTTCATATTTGGCTAGGACTTTACAGCTCTATCCTTCAAAGCGATTTGTAATTTGGCCATCAATCCAAAACTTAAAAATTAAATATGAGTTAAAGTGTATTCTGAAGTTTAAAAGCTATCCAAACTTCCCGATCGCTGGTTGTCTGACCGCTGGTATTTCCCCCACCCCCTCCCTGTTCCCAAGAACTGGGGCTTAAAGTGGGAGTGCGCACGCGGCAATCTCTGGCAGTCCCTTTAAAAATAGCGGCAGTACCAATGCCAAGCAGAGCTCAGGTTCAGGGGATCAGTGAGGGTCCTAGCAATTGGTATGTTATTCCCCCTTCTATAGGTATAGTATAACTTCCAAACTTAAAGAGGACCAACCACCAGGATTTTCCTATATAAACTAAAGCCAGTGCTATACTGGCGCTATCATGCTGATTCTATACATACCTTTACTTGTGAGATCGGATGTATAGTTTCTGAAATACAGGCAAGGACAGGCAGGGAGACAGGGGCGGGAATAACTAGCATAACCCTACCCACCTATTAGATATTCTGTAGCTGCTATCAATCAAATAACAGTGCATTTCACAAACTTTACTTGCCTGTATTTCAGAAAGTATACATCCAATCTCACAACTAAAGGTATGTATAGAATCAGCATGATAGTGCCAGTATAGCACTGGCTTTAGTTTGTATAGGAAAATCCAAGTGGCCGGCCCTCTTTAAAGAGGTTGTCCTATCCTTAGGATTGGTCATCAATGTCTGATTGGCTGGGTTCCGACACCCGGCACAACCCCGCCCCCCCACCCCCGCCGATCAGCTGCTTAGTTCTGGAGCTGCTCCGTCCACTGATCGTGGCTGTGACTGGGTACTGCGCATTGACTCTCATTCAATTCAATAGGAGGCAGATGTGCAGTACCCGACCGCTATCAGTTGACGGTGCAGCTACGGAACTGAGCATTTCCAGCTGCTGCCGCCAGCACCAGCTGACCGGTGAGGTTGTCTGATCCTGGCTGGTCAGACATTGATAGGTCATCAATCCGTGTAGAAGTTGTGGATAACCCCTTTAAGAATACTCCTTTTAAAGTTACAAAGAGAAAGAAGAGCTTTACTTCTGGAGCCCCCAAGACAACGCTGCCGGGTCTCTAGCACTTGGGTGTTAGCCTAGCCAATGAGGTCACTTATTTCATCTTTTTTTAACCTGCCTAGAAAAATATCTGGACCAGAAGTGTGCTATTCCTGGAGAGCGGCTGATTGACATTAGCCCAGTGTCCCCTTGATAACGGAGTTTGAAACTGTTGCGGACAGAACATATAACAGCGGGAACGGCTCGATCCACCATGACGACTAAATGGGCCATCAATGTCCTACTGGTCTGGGCCCGACCTCAGGGACTCCTTACCCATTGAGACTTGTCCTTTTCACTGTTTTTTCTTAGGAATGGCTCCATCCAGTGCTGAAGCCACTTTGTGGCCTCTTCATTGACCTGAAAAGGCAATTACTCTTGTGCTTTAGTATTTCTCTTCTCTCTTTACCTTTTTTGTAGACTTATATAAAGCTTTTCTTTTTTCGCGAGATGGGTTGTAGCTTTGAATGACACCTTTTCAGTTTACCATACAGTTTAGCATTTTTTTTGTACCTTTTTCTTAACCATTTTTTTTTAGCTTTTTTTATGTACTTTTTTTATACATTTTTATAGCTTTTTCTTTATACCTTTTTTTAACCTTTTTATAGTTTAATTGATAAAAAAATTAGACCATTATGTAAAGTATTTTTGTATAGCTTTTTTTATACTTTTTTTTTTACTTTTTTTTTTTAATAGCTTTAATACATTTTTATAGCTTTTTCTTTATACCTTTTTTATAGTTTAATGGATAAAAAAATCAGATCCTTGTGTAAAAAAAATATAGCTTTTCTATACCTTAGCTTTTTTAATTTACTTTTTTATGCATTTTTATATTTTTCTTTTAATACATTTTTATAACTTTTTCATACTTTTTTTTTTTTTAGCCTTTTTATAATTTAATGGATAAAAAAATTAGATCGTTGTGTAAAAAAGATATAGCTTTTTTTTATACCCTTTTTTTAATCTTTTTTAGCTTTTTTTATAGCTTTTTTTTAATACCTTTTTATAGATTTTTCTTTATACCTTTTTTAACCTTTTTATAGTTTAATGGATAAAAAAAGTGTAAAAAAAAAAAGCTTTTTTTTATACCTTTTTTAACCTTTTTGCTTTTTTTTATAGTTTCATGGATAAAAAAATTAGATTGTTGTGTAAAAAAAATATATAACTTTTTTATAGCTTTTTTTTTATCTACTTTTTTATAGATTTTTATAGCCTTTTTTAATACATTTTTATAGCTTTTTTTTTTATACCTTTTTCAACCTTTTATAGCTTAATGGATAAAAAAAATTAGACTATAAAAAAAAAAATTACACCTGCAGATATTTATTTATTATATGTATGTATTTTTTTTTTTTTTTTTTTTTTTAGATCTTTTAAGGCACTTCAACCTGCCGTCAATAGTTTTGGGAAATTTATTTCTTCCATTGGAGCCTTCAGGGGCACGGTGCTGCTTGGCAAATGATGGCACTCCATGATCACATCGTGTGGGGTGTTGATGGGTATTAGTAATGACAGCCATGATGGTACTGCCTCTGTCATGTGCTAAACAGTGGCATCTAAGGCCGTTTTCACACATCTGGCATTTCGCCGCTTTGCCGGATCCGTCATACTCCAGTACAGGGCAATGGCATCGCGCCAAGCTACGGTCACATGCTGCCATGTGACCCGAGCTTGCCGCGATGCCATTGTACAGTATTGCACTGTACTGGAGTGTGACGGATCCGGCAAAGCGGCGAAATGCCGGATGTGTGAAACCGGCCTTAGAGGATTGATGTGTTGAGTGATGGCTAATTACTGTCAGGGGTTGGTCATGTACCCAACGGGCAAGAACGCTGGGTGAAGCCATCAAAGATAAAGACCTACGATGTCTTCTCACATATACTTGTTATAGGATTCTCGTTTGGTGACATGTAGCGATTTTCTCTTTGGCCACAAGATGGCAGCACTGAAATGTTCTATCCTCTTGGCGCAAAATTCCATCTGATGGCTTCTATCTGTCCCCGTTACCGGGCAGTCTGTATAATAATATCCATCTGACAACCTTTTCCGCTTTGTCTTCCCACAGTACGACTACAGCTTCAGAACAGAACAGAGCGCCGCCGCCCGCCTGCCCCCCAGTCCTGCCCGCTGCCAACAGATGCCCCCGCCGTGAGATACGGGAAGATGGCCTGAAGCATTTGGCGCGCACAAGTACTACTGAGCAGAACCCATTGCTGCTAAACCATAACTTCTAACCCCTGCCCTGCCGGAGTGGCAGTCGTGAAGAGTTGGTGGATTTTTTTCTAACAGAATCTTTTTTTTTTTTTGTTTTTTGTTTTTTTTTTTGTATTGTTATTTTGTAAATATAGCGACTGAAAACGTAAAACAAAAAATCCACGTTGAGTCGTACTATCCGTGCCGAGCGCTGCGCTCGCCAGTGTTATCCGACGCCATGTTGGTCTGCACACTTCCAGTCTGTACGTAGAAGGGATATCAATGAGTGACAGTCCGGGACGGCGGCACACAGTGATTCGGCACCGATTTAGCCAAACGCACTTTCTTCATATACCAACTGTGATATCAGGGAAGCTGATGCCTACACAAAGTGCATTGTGCTCGGCAGCGTGAAGATCCCATGATCACATGTGTTACCACCTCGGGAAGGTATAAAGTTAGAAAAAATTGGTTTCCTTTTGTAGTTTTTAATAGAAAGCTTCACTGTTGTACATAGAGGACGTTGGGATCACAGCTCGGTCTCGCTGACTCAAAGTGGACTGAGCTGCAATACCAGGTGTGGCCAAGAGTGGCGCTATTTTTTGGGGAGAAAAAGCAGATTTTTTTTTTCTACTCTTGGACAATTTAACCTAAAACATCTTAAAGGGATTATCTCATAAATAACATTTTATAAAATATCCAATAAATGTATGATTGGTTAGGTTCCGACAGATGCAAAAGTCATGTGTGAATAGAGCGGTATGGTGTGTGCATGACCTCCACTCCCATAGGCTGTGAATAGAGCGGTATGGTGTACATGACCTCTACTCCCATAGGCTGTGAGTGGAGCAGTATGGTGTGTGCATGACCTCCACTATCATAGGCTGTGAAAGGAGTGGTATGTTGCTTGCATGATCTCTGTTCCCATAGGTTGTGAGTGGAGCGGTGTGGCGGGTGCAGGACCTCCACTCCCATAGGCTGTGAATAGAGTGGTATGGTGTGTGCATGACCTCTGCTCTCATAGGCTGTGAGTGGAGCGATATGGTGTGTGCAGGACCTCCACTCCCATAGGCTGTGAGTGGAGCGGTGTGGTGTGTGCATGACCTCCGTTCCCATAGGCTGTGAGTGGAGCGGTGTGGTGTGTGCTTGACCTCCGTTCCCATAGGCTGTGAGTGGAGCGGTGTGGTGTGTGCAGGACCTCCACTCCCATAGGCTGTGAGTGGAGCGGTATATTGCGTGCATGACCTCTGTTCCCATAGGCTTTGAGTGGAGTGGTACGGTGTGTGCATTACCTCCACTCCCATAGGCTGTGAGTGGAGCATTATGGTGAGTGCATGACCTCCACTCCCATAGGCTGTGAGTGGAGCATTATGGTGAGTGCATGACCTCCACTCCCATAGGCTGTGAGTGGAGCATTATGGTGAGTGCATGACCTCCACTCCCATAGGCTGTGAGTGGAGCATTATGGTGAGTGCATGACCTCCACTCCCATAGACTGTGAAAGGGGCGGTATGGTGTGTGCATGACCTCCTCTTCCATAGGCTGTGAGTGGAGCGGTATGGTGTATGCATGACCTCCACTCCCATAGGTTGTGAGTGGAGCAGTATATTTTGTTCATGGCCTCCACTCCCATAGGCTGTGAAAGGAGTGGTATGTTGCTTACATGACCTCTGTTCCCATAGGCTGTGAATAGAGTGGTATGGTGTGTGCATGACCTCCACTCAAATAGGCTGTGAGTGGAGCGCTATGGTGTGTGCATGACCTCCACTCCCAAAGGCTGTGAACAAAGTGGTGTGGTGTGTACATGACCTCCACTCCCATAGGCTGTGAAAGGAGCATAATGCTGTGTGCATGACCTCCGCTCCCATAGGCTGTGAAAAGAGTGGTATGTTGCTTGCATGACCTCTGTTCCCATAGGTTGTGAGTGGAGCGGTATGGTGTGTGCATGACCTCCGCTCCCATAGGCTGTAAAAGGGGCGGTATGGTGAACATGACCTCCGCTCCCATAGGTTGTGAGTGGAGCGGTATGGTGTATGCATGACCTCAGCTCCCATAGGCTGTAAAAGGGGCGGTATGGTGTACATGACCTCCACTCCCATAGGCTGTGAGTGGAGCGGTATGGTGTGTGCATGACCTCCGCTCTCATAGGCTGTGAGTGGAGCAGTATGGTGTGTGCATGACCTCCGCTCCTATAGGCTGTGAGTGGAGCGGTATGTTGTGTGCATGACCTCCGCTCTCATAGGCTGTGAGTGGAGCAGTATGGTGTGTGCATGACCTCCACTTCCATAGGCTGTGAGTGGAGCGATATGGTGTGTGCATGACCTCCGCTCCTATAGGCTGTGAGTGGAGCGGTATGGTGTGTGCATGACCTCCGCTCTCATAGGCTGTGAGTGGCGCAGTATGGTGTGTGTATGACCTCCGCTCCCATAGGCTGTGAGTACAGCGGTATGGTGTGTGCATGACCTCCGCTCTCATAGGCTGTGAGTACAGCAGTATGGTGTGTGCATGACCTCTGCTCTCATAGGCTGTGAGTGGAGCAGTATGGTGTGTGCATGACCTCCACTCCTATAGGCTGTGAGTGGAGCGGTATGTTGTGTGCATGACCTCCGCTCTCATAGGCTGTGAGTGGAGCAGTATGGTGTGTGCATGACCTCCGCTCCCATAGGCTGTGAATACAATGGTGTGTGCATGACCTCCGCTCCCATAGGCTGTGAATGGACCTTTGGTTACAAATGCAAGTTACCACTATTTACTTGGAGGACATGAGACCCCTTTTCCTGTGATTACTGGGGGTCACCGTACATTTATCACCTATCCAGTGGATCATTTCCATATTGCTACATGCAGCTGCAACCATCATGGAGGTAATTTAGCAAAGGCCTTGCCACATTTATGGTATAAGAAAAACCACTCATAACTATGGGGCACCCCCCCACCTTCCCTGGCCAGATGGTTATTCTAGCACTGAATCTACATTCTCTGGCTGAGGCAGTTAATCTTGTTGTTACCCCTTCCCCCCTCCACTTGTGTAACTGTCAAACAGGTGAGAAGTTTGGATCAGTGGGGGTCTGGGTGCGGAGACCCCACAATCACTAAAATTATGTTGGTTGGGTTAGCTGAAGATTGGCTCAGTCGAATATCTTCATCAACTCAGAGAGCAGTGTACTGTTTTGTCTCAATGGGGGGAGGGGCTCGGCACCTGGATACCCCCCAATCCAAAGTTTGAAAGTAAAAATTACTCTTTAAGGATCCTAAATGAAGAATTATAGAGGGCTAAATACTTTCACCATTTCTAATATAAAGGGATGTCCCCTTTACTGTCCCAGTCTCCTTATTCACTTTTCCTTCTGGCACTGTGGCTGCAATACCCTTGAGTGATATTAGCTGCTCATGATGTAGAGAGAAAGACTCTGATTCCAGTGATGTCACTTATTGGGCTGCTTGCTGCAGTTTTGATAAAATCAGTGTTTCCTGTGCTGCAGAGCTCAGAATGCTGAGCTGTGTATAACCCTGCCCACACCACTGATTGGCCGCTTTCTGTGTATAATCCCGCCCACGCCACTGGCCGCTTTCTGTGCATAACCTTGCCCACACCACTGACTGGCCGCTTTCTGTGTATAATCCCGCCCACGCCACTGGCCGCTTTCTGTGTATAATCCCGCCCACACCACTGGCCGCTTTTTGTGTATAACCCTGCCCACACCACTGATTGGCCGCTTTCTGTGTATAATCCCGCCCACACCACTGGCCGCTTTCTGTGTATAACCTTGCCCAAAGCACTGATTGGCAGCTTTCTGTGTATAATCCCGCCCACACCACTGGCCGCTTTCTGTGTATAACCCTGCCCACACCACTGATTGGCAGCTTTCTGTGTATAACCCTGCCCACAGCACTGATTGGCAGCTTTCTGTGTATAATCCCGCCCACACCACTGGCCGCTTTCTGTGTATAACCCTGCCCACACCACTGATTGGCCGCTTTCTGTGTATAATCCCGCCCACACCACTGGCCGCTTTCTGTGTATAACCTTGCCCACAGCACTGATTGGCAGCTTTCTCTGTATAATCCCGCCCACACCACTGGCCGCTTTCTGTGTATAACCTTGCCCACAGCACTGATTGGCAGCTTTCTGTGTATAACCCCGTCCACATGACTGGCAGCTTTCTGTGTATAACCCTGCCCACACCACCGATTCACAACTTTTGTATAGGCTGTATATTTACAGAAACCTGCTAATCATTATGAATGGACCATTAGACACGACGCACCTAGTCTTGTAGTGATAAACGTATGTTGATTAAACACTGATTGTATTAAAACCACTCATAGTAATAGACCCATCACTGAAATTGAGGTCTTTTTTTTTTCCTACATCATGCTGCTTTCAGATTACATAGAAAAAACATGCTAACCAATTCTTTTCTAGCAGTTCTCTAAATGCTGTATAACCCCACCCACAATCTCTGATTAGCAGCTTTTTGTGTACACTGTGCATGGGCATAAAGCTGCCAATCTGTGTTGGGGGCAGGGTTATAAAGAGCTTATGAATATGGAGGACTACATGGCAGCCTTACTAGTCCTCTAGTAATAGAATACTGCTGATAACATTGATCTATCAAAACTACAGCAGTGGTGTAAGTGACACATCGCTCTACAACATGCGGCTGCCAGTTTAGGTAGCAAAAAAGAAAGTCACGAAATATTAACTTTCCCCTGTGCCAGTAATATTTTTAGGCTGCCAATCTAGGTTCCATGTAAACAATGGACAAGGTGATCTCTGCTTCTCAAGTATTGATATTCATGTGCTCTATTCCCATGGTTCTTTCCCAGCTTTCCCCTACTTATGCGCATGTGCCAAATCTGCCCAGCGCATGCGCAAATACTTCAACCTTTCATAGCACAACTTCACATTTAATTACCTTTTTCATTCTTTAGCCAAATGGCCAATGCTTTTAACAGCGTAATATTAATATTCATGTTATTTATTCCCATGGCTCTTGCTCAGCTGCCACCAACTTCTGTGCATGCGCAAATACTTCAACATTTCCTAGCACAACATCACATTATATTGCCTTTCTCGTTCTTTAGCAAAGTGGCCAATGCTTTTAACGGCATAATATTGATATTCATGTGATCTATTCCCATGGCTCTTGATCAGCTGTACCCTACTTGTGCGCATGTGCCAGATCTGTTCTGCTCATACGCATATACTTCAACCTGCACAACATTACGTTTTATTGGCTTTTTTCATTCTTTAGCCAAGTGGCCAATGATTTTAACGGCATAATATTGATATTCATGTGCTCTATTCCCATGGCTCTTACCCAGCTACCACCTACTTTTGCACATGCGCCAGATCTGTCCAGCGCAAATACTTTAACCTTTCCTAGCACATCACATTTTATTTCCTTTTTCGTTCTTTAGCCAAGTGGCCAATGCTTTTAATAACATAATATTGATATTCATGTGATTTATTCCCATGGCTCTTACCCAGCTACCACCTACTCTTGCACATGTGCCAGATCTGTCTAGCGCATGCGCAAATACTTCAACCTTACATAGCACATCATATTTTATTGCCTTTTTCATTCTTTAGCCAAGCGGCCAATGCTTTTAACAACATAATAGATATTCATGTGCTCTATTCCCATGGCTCTTGCTCAGCTGTACCCTACTTTTGCGCATGCGCAAATACTTCAACCTTTCCTAGCAAATCCATAATTTTATTCCCTTTTTTTGACCTTTAGCCAAGCGGCCAATGCGTTTAACGGCATGATATTAATATTGATACTCATGTGATCTATTCCCATGGCTCTTGCCCAGCTGTCCCCTACTTTTGCACATGCGCCAAATCTGTCCAGCGCATGGTCAAATACTTCAACCTTTCCTTCACAACATCATATTTTATTGACTTTTTCATTCTTTAGGCAAGTGGCCAATGCTTTTAACGGCACAAAAAGGTTCAACGACAACCGGCAGTGTGAAAAACTCATTTCTTTCAGAACTTTAATTAGTTTTTAACGTGCGTCCGCTCACCTCCACTCGCCCCTTTGGCACAAAAAACGTCTGTGTGTAAATCAAAAAGCACAAAGCATGCTCATTTCTGGGGTTTCTAAAGCGAAGATCAGATTAGATGCGAGACAGATGGCACAAGCCAGATACTCTTTGGGGGTGTTTAGAATTCTTTTTGTGTAAGATACATACAGGATACATTTCATAACCAACAGATTTCTCGTAATTATTCTTCTAAATTAAAAATGCTGGAGGTTTATGAGCGGCAATTCTGCAGGCTGTAATATAATATTGTGTGAGCGCTGGACTCTTAATTAAATATTAAATGGACTGTAGAAAAAAAAAATGGATTCTGTAATTTCGAAAGAGGAAGATAATGAACGAGCAAAGTTTAGTCCCTCTGGTTTAACTGGTTGTTGTCCCATCTGCAATGAAGATTTTGGAGGGTCTCATTTAGAACTAGTTTTTCCAAAACACAAGCGGTCTATACAGAAATATCAATTTATTTTTGTTTTTTGTTTTTTTTTAAGTCCAAGAACAATAAAATTGTTAAATTCCCTCCCATTGGTGAAAAAAAATGCCCATCACCGATACTCACATGTATTGTCTTGATGCTTAACTGATCTCTACTCTATTGACCTGTTTGGACTAGCATTTGTTGACCCCAATCAAATGTACCACTACCCCATCCTTATTGTAAGTTTAACCAATTTTTTTGCTATATGTATTGCCCATGACTAGGTTCCAAGGACTACAGTTTCCGGGAACCGTGGTTTAGAAATACTGCTTTAAAGTTGTATTCTCAAGTTATTAAGTTGCTTTAATTAGCAAGTCTGCAATTGACTTGCTTTTACAATCTTCTGTCATTTTCCGCAATTAGAGCTTTTATCTTACATAGTGTACAGTTTCTTTCCATGGAGCTTAACAATTAGAGCTTTTATCTTGCATAGTGTACAGCTTCTTTCCATGGAGTTTAACCATTAGAACTTTTATTTTGCATAGTGTACAACCTCTTTCCATGGAGCTTGCCAATTAGAGCTTTTATCTTGCTTAACAATTAGAGCTTTTATCTTACATAGTGTACAGTTTCTTTCCATGGAGCTTAACAATTAGAGCTTTTATTTTGCATAGTGTACAGCTTATTTTCATGGAGCTTAACAATTAGAGCTTTTATCTTGCATAGTGTACAGCTTCTTGCATAGAGCTTAACAATTAGAGCTTTTATCTTGCATAGTGTACAGCTTCTTGCATAGAGCTTAACAATTAGAGCTTTTATCTTGCATAGTATACAGCTTCTTTCCATAGAGCTAATCACTACTGCATATCCAGACCCTGGCCGATGTTTCGCAGAAGTTAAATTCCAAGAATTAACTCCTAACATCCGAGCCGGCTTTCTCTGGCACAGTGTTTTCTAAACAGTTAGCACCTCCTTCCTCCTCCCTGTTAGCTCCTGACAATCTGCTGTTATCAGTTCTGTGTAACCACAATCCCAGGGCATCCAGCATCACAGCTCTCACTGTCCCAGCCATGTGCATTTTCAAATGCCTTATTATCTCTATATGCTAATATATTGGTAGCAGCAGTGTACAAACACTGATTACACAAGTTTTCTGTAACACATTCAGCTGAACTTTATAGTTCTTCTAATACTACAGCTCTGCTATCACAAGAACTGTCACTCAAGGAAGAGACCCCGCCCTGCCAGAAACCAGGAAGTAAGGAGACTGCAGAGTTGCGAGCTGCTCAAGAGACAACTTGAGAATAACCCTTTAACCCTTGCTTCAACTAGATGTACACGCATTCATTGAACATCTCAGGTGCATTTATACTTGGATGTTCAGTGTTTTATTTAGGATAGGAACTTTGTAGGAATAGAAGATAATCTCCAGGTTCCTTTCTATACACTAAAACCAGGGAAAAGGGACTCTTCTGAAGATAAATTGCTGGTACAATAGCAATTTGAGTAATTTATGGTTTTGGATCCATTTTTATCTATAGTTTTTGGGGTACCATTATTTATTTATTTTTTCTTCATAGGATCAGACTGTTTTTTGGCACACGTTGCTCTAACATAGGAAACTGAAGATTGATGTTAGCATGAAAAAACCCTAACCTATTTGGAGTCTTGGGGTTTTTTGGGGGGGGGGGGGGATTTCAGAGGGACATAAGGTAAAGGAAATATGATTGACCTAGTGCAGTGGAGGGAAAGTGGCGCCTGCATCTGTCCATCCAGTGCTCACCCTACAACTCTTGGCTTCCATTTTTCCATCCTTGATCCATATGGTGTCAGCACTACTCAGCTCTGCGTGTCACCTGTGCGCTGTCACCCTCCATTGTTGCGAAACTAACGAATTGGACCGGAGTGTGAATGATCTTCTCCATATTGCACTTTGATACCCAGCGTAAATTGTGGCTTTCTAATGGGGACAATGGCTGCAACTTGGAACCCCAAAATGTGATAGGTCGACTTTTCTCTTCGTATGTAGTTTTTTAAGTCCTGTTCACACTGCATTTTTGCAAGGTGTTTGGGGCTTCTGTCTGAGTCTCCCTGAAAAATGAGTCTCAGACGAACCCTTGACATGGTAATAGATTTGAAATGACACTGATTGAACCAACAGAAATGTAAAAAAAAAAAAATAAAAAATAAAAAAAAAGATTTATTTTTGAACTCCGTTCATGATTGGAGTTCAAAACGAACTGGTTCTTTTTTTTTTTGTCTTGTCATTTTTTTTTTGTTTTTTTTTATTATACATTTTTGTCGGTTCAATCTTAGTATCACGGTACAGTGGAATTCTGTTTTTAGGGGATTCAGATGAAACCCCTGGTGGAAATGTAGAAATGAAGTGTGAACAGGGCCTCACTGAAATAATGGCTCCCTCTTTTAAGCTCTGTAGTGGAAGAGCAGGTCTCCTAAATGAAATACGCAATGGTGATAGAAAATGTGAAGGGGAGATACGGATACACTCTAGAAAAAAAAATTGTACCAAATCTTACACTTAACCATTGCAAGTAATGTTTTGAATTCCTAGTATGGAATTAGAGTAGCTGAACTTTTTTTTATTTTTAATTATTTACTGTTCCAGTCATTGCAAAATGTGATTTATTTTTAATTTTTTGCCATCTGATTCATTGCTTTATTTAGCTTCCTTCTCTTCCAAAACCCAACGTTGCAGAACTGCTATTGCTCCTTTAGAAGCTGCTTTTAATTGCTGCTCTGTCAAAAAATTCCAGAATTTATAAACAGTCTTATAGGATTTTCCCTTTCTAAGCCTCTCTGCATTTTACTACAATACTCAGACAGGGGGATTCCTGAACTGAGTATTGATTTTGGACTTGGCAGCAGATGAAAGCAGCTTCTAAAGAAGCATGAACTGAGCAAGTGAAACCGCACCGTAGCATGGTGTTTGGGGCATAAAGAACCTAAATAAGGTAATCAAGTAGATCAGAAACATGCATAAATTTGCAACGCTTATAAAAATGCTACAGGCAAATGATCAATATTTAGGTCTAGAAAAAAGGTATTGTGCAGGATTAGAAAAAAACATGGTTGCTTTCTTCCAGAACCGTCCCACCTTTGGCCATAGTTGGTGTTTATAATGTCCGTCAGACCCAACGCTATGGACCCCCAGTATCCTGTGGAATCGCTACCTGCTCTATATGTGTGCTGTGAAACGAGCCGTTTTTACAGCGCCAGAAATCAAAAATTCAAGGAAATCTGAAATGTGCTATTCTATGCATTTTCTGTTAGGATTTCTTGGAAGTGTGCAGTTTATGTATACAAATATTTTATATTTATTTAACAGGACACCCTGTATTTTAAGAAGGGGAATTTTTTTCTTCTTGTGATATTAGTGTGTATTCTTAATATAATTTGTTTAAATAAAAGTTTTGTCTTTTAACCTTTTTTGTTTATTCGTTCAGTAATAAATAGTTTATTAAACTATTGTAAATCTGCTTTTCTCCTTCATTATGTACTTAGACATCCAGATTTGTCATTTGGATACCAGGAGATGGCCCGAATAAAGATAAATTTGATAAAACTATGATTCCTCATTAATTTAGTACAAGATCCAGGTCCACTCAGCCCATTAAAGCCACTTCATAAGAAATGCATAATGCACAGATGAAACTCCTGGTGCTTTTTAATCTTACATGCACTGTTCTGATTCTCAATTCTTTCAAGTATGTAAAATGACCTTCTGCTTCCTCTAAGCATAATTGTGGTCTGATGGATCTCTAAGACACTCCCCCTACTCTTAGATTGGTCAACCAAGAGCAGGGGGGAGTGGCTCAGACTACCATTATGCATAAAGGTGCATAGTCAAGCTGCAGACACTCCCCCCTACTCTTAGATTGGTTAACCCAGAGCAGGGGGAGTGGCTCAGACTATTATGCGTAGTGGTGCATAGTCAATCTCCAGACACTCCCCCTGTTCTTAGATTGGTGAGGCCACAGCAAGGGGAGTGGCTCAGACTACCATTATGCATAGAGGTGCGTAATCAAGCAGCAGACACTCCCCCTGCTCTTAGATTGGTCAACCCAGAGCAGGGGGCATGGCTCAGACTACTACTATGCATAGAGGTGCATAGTCCTAGTCCAGCTTGAGATAATCCCCCCTGCTCTTATATTTGTCAGCCTATAGCGGAGAAAGTGGCTCAGACTACCATTATGCATAGAGATGCTTAGTCAAGCTTGAGACATTCCCCCTCATCCATATAGGTGCATAGTAAAGCTTGAGACATTCCCCCTGCTCTTTAGATTGGTCAGCCCAAAGCAGGGGGAGTGGTTCAGATTACCATTATACGTAGCTGTGCATAGTCAGCCTTGAGACACTCCCCCCTGCTTTTAGATTGGTCAACCCAGAGCAGGGGGAGTGGCTCAGACTACCATTCTGCAAAGAGGTGCATAGTCAAGTTTGGGACACTCCTCCTGCTATTAGATTGGTCAGCCCAGAGCAGGGAAAGTGTTATGATTCAGGGAACCGAAGAGGATCAAAAAAATGCAGAAACCCAAAAAGTAACCAGAGTGGCTGGAACCTTAAAGGGGTGGTTCACCCATATTTTTTATTGTCTAGATCGATATTATATTGAGAAACAATGTTTCTCTCAAATACCTTGTGTTGTCAATAATGTCTGTGAGAGGTGCTATTGCAGACCGCTGTTCCCCGTCTAGTGACGTACCCGTCCAGTGCTGCCTCGTCACATCCGTGCAGCCGGCTACAGTCTTCCAGACTCTGAGCTGTGAGCGGTGCTTCACTGCTGTCACAGCCAGTCTGCTCCCTCCACCCTCCTAGCACAGCACGGCTTGTCTCCTGCTCCCCCCTCCCTCCTCGCAGAACGCTGCAAGCAAGAGACATGCTGTGAGGGAGGAGGGAGGAGGAGCAGAGAGCAGATGGGCTCAGAATGCAGCCGGCTGCACGGATGTGACGAGGCAGCATTGGACGGGTACGTCACTGGATGGGGAGCAGCGGTCTGCAATAGCGCCTCCCACATGCACTATTGACAACACAAGGTATTTGAGAGAAACATTGTTTCTCAATATAATATCGATCTAGACAATAAAAAATATGGGTGAACCACCCCTTTAACGGATTGCAGTTCTAATCCTGACACACAACTAGAAGTAGCCGTGGGACGAGCCTACGATGACCTAGTCGTCTCGACACAGCAAGATAACTAAATATTCTTACGGATAGAAATATAAGAAAAGCTAATCTGCCTCGGAACAGTCCCCAAAGATAGATAGCCCCCCCCACATGTAAAGACTAAGGTGATATAAGAAAACACAATACATAGCCAGAAAACAGATTAGCAAAGATGAGGCCCAAACTATCTTTATAGGAAAGAATAGGAAGGAGTTCTGGCTGTAGCCGTAAAAACCCTAAAAAATATCAGCACATCTGATATAAAAAAAACCTGAGCCCAAACGGCCTCTCCTCCACTGTATCAGCACTCTGATGTTACTGGGATCCAAAACACTAATATAGATGAGGAACTGAATTAATACCAAGCATGACAAAACACATTGCAGAATCATGGAGCTAAGTATAAAAACACTCCCAGCAGGGAATGATCCAATTCCACCAGGAACTCCACACAGACAAAATAGGAATGAAGCATTAGTATCAAAGCAGAAAAAAACAACAAGAAAGTGGAAACAAAAAGCAGAGGTACAAGACCAACTTATGAGAGGAGTTCTGGTAGAGAGCAGGGCTGGATTCAGAATGTCCTTAACACACAGGGTATCCATTGAGCACCGGCAAGTAACAGGAGAAAACTACTCAGCTATATACCCCAATCTGAGAGACCTGATTGCCAGTCATTGACAGGTGTGTGGTTTTCATTCCACAAATCAACAGCACCACCAGCACTGACCACAAGAGGGAGCCCCAAACTGGAAAATGTATTCACAACCGGAAAGTGGCTCAGACTACCATTATGCTTTGAGATGTTTAGTCAAGCTTATCCATACAGGTGTATAGAATAGTCAAGCTTGAGAGAATCCTCCCTGCTCTTAAATTGGTCAGCTCAAAGCAGGGGGAGTGGTTTAGACTACCATCATATTTAGCGGTGCATAGTCAGCCTTGAGACACTCCCCCCTGCTCCTAGATTGGTCAGCTGAAAGCAGGGGTTGTGGCTCAGCCATTTGACTATGCATCGCTATGTAAATCTTTAGGCACTCCCCCTGCTTTTAGATTGGTAAGCCCAGAGCAGGGGGAGTGGCTCAGCCTTCCATTATGCATAGAGGTGCATAGTCATAGACACTCCCCCCTGCTCTGATGGATCAGCCCAGAACAGGGGGAGTGGCTCAGACTTAGAAATCAGAGCAACAAGTGCCCTCCTAGCTTGATTTAACAGCTTCTCAGTGTCCCTCCTCCCTGCTGCTGAGAAAACTGCTCAGTACAAGCTGCAGCTGTCTATCAGACTGGGTGGGTGGAGACTGAATACATTTGGAAATCATACAATGCTCAATTTACTATCCGGATTGTACTTTCCAACATAATTTTTTCAAAGTAGTAGTGGGTGCTCGAGTCCCCGTTCTGTTACGTCCACTGACAGCCCCCAGCCACCACAGTCCTTATTATCCGCAGGCAGCAGATATCGCCCAGAAACCTCCGTTCATCTTCCCGGCCACCCCAGTCCCTGTCATCTGTGTTCAGATGGCATCTCCCAGAAACCTCTATTCCGTCACACCGTCCAAATGTTTTTGTAACTCTGCGCTAAGTCCCCTTTCCGGAAAATCTCTTTTGGGCAGGTGACAGAACAAAGACTTGTGAAAAAAAAAATATGCTCGAGTTTCCCGTTGACTCCTTTTGTGCTCAGTACTCGACTCGGAGGCAGAAAAAGAGACTGTGGACAAAAGAGCGCATTAGTGTCTTAAATGGTACACACTAATAAGGAAGATTATGGAAAAACCCACCTATAGCGGTTGTGACTTGCAGAGCCGTATAATAGCGTAGTCACAGGGTGAAATACCGGCTTATCTTTCCTGACCGTATTATCTTGCCATTTGATATGTCCTGAAGAACGGGGCTGTGACCCTTGAAACGCGTTGACCTGTATCTTTGTGAATAAAAGACATGGATTAACATTATCTGCCTCCTGGATTTGGTGATGAGTGCGGCATGACACCCGTCTTTCCTGATAACCGTTTACACCAGTACTCGACCCAAGTATTTCCGAGTGTCCGACCTGCTCGATTGGACTAGCCTGGACTGCTCGGTCTTCAAAACCTACATAGAGCAAAAAATCTGTGTATAAAAAGGGCAATAGGGTCTTATCCAAGCATACCAGAAGGACAGAAGAGAGGCTAACCGCTCACCTGGCTGGGTTGTCTAACCCACAACCAGTATAAATTGCATGTACAGTTGATGCGTGCACCACGCGCCACAAGGGCTAAGATGCAAAATCCAGAGGACGCAGGAATAAAAATATGATTAATCCTGCACTGCTGTCGGTAAAAGAATCCAATATAAACGCAAAGTTGAAAATAAAATCTGGTTTATCCAAAGCGTTTCGAAGTGAACGTCACTTCTGCAGGGAATGCCACCAAAGTGATGTGGCCTTTCCTGAAGAAGTTCCCTTAGAAACACTTTTAATAAACCACCTTTTGTTTTTAAAGGAACTTCTTCAGGAAAGGCCACATCATTTTGTTGGTCTTTACTGAAGAAGTGACCTTCATTTCGAAACCCGTTGGTAAACCAGATTTTATTTTCAACTTTGCTTTTACATTGGATTCCTTTACCGACGGCAGCGCAGGATTAACAAAGTTTTTGTTTTTGGTTTCCCTTGATTTGGCGAAACTCCACGAACGTGTGAACAGCTCTATAGACTATCACGGGTATGAAAAACAGAGCTCGTTTATGAAAACCTTCATTCCGCTCGAGCCCTTAATTACGTTCCATCCGTTACGTTTGTAGTAAATATATCTGGTGGTTTCATTATTTTGTGATTATTTGGTTTTTTTTTTGTTCCGCAAAGACTTGCTTTAGAAGTCCGGGCTTTCCATCACATCCTCGTTTAAGGCAGAAGATAAAGGAAGTAAGCAGTAGACCATGACGTTACGAGGACCCGATCGTAATATTTCATGTATTTATGAGCTTTGATTTTTTTGTTGTTCATCCATCTTGTTGTAATTCTGCTCCCGTCACTTTGTATCTTTACCATTTTCGATGTATATAAATTCCAAATGAAAAATGTTTCGTCCCAAAGGATAAAAAAGTTTCTTTTCAAATGTCGGAACGCAAATATGAATCTGCATCTTTCTTCTGAATTACTTGCTCTCCGCCTGTCCCCTAAATGTGGAATGTCCTTTTGAGGTTGAGCAGATTAATCATGTGGTTCCCGGCGTTCTTTGCTTTTCTTTTTGTTTTTCTAACCTCTGGTTATTCAAAATGAAAACCACTTGTGGGACAGAAGAGGAGGGGAAGCTGGATTTGTCCCTGACCTCTAAAGGGTTCACCTGATGGAAATATCAAGCCTGCACGCCACATCATTAACCGGCCATGCGATCGTGGATTTAATTTATAGGTCCTTGTCGGAGGAAGTGAGTTTCATGAACTCGGTCTTGTCCCAAGCGGATGGATGACCAGTCAGTATTTTTTTTATTTTTTTTTTCACAGGTGCAACGTGCTCCATTATTTTGGGCACTACTGGGTATAGATGGGCACTGCAGTGTTTTATGGAAATCAATAGCTACTTTTTTGCTTGAATTGTCACTCTGGAATTGATATTTTTCCCTTATTGTATTTACTTGATTAATGTTTTTATCCATTAAAGCTCATCAAAGTGAAAATTGAGACACCTAATTATTATTTTTTATTTATTTTTTTACAATTTAACACCTCCATTTCCCAGAAACCTTTCTTTTGCCATAGAAGGAGTGAAGGGACCCAGCACAACAATCCAGTACAGTATATTAAACTATCAAAAATTTATTGGGTATTAAAAATCCAACGGATCCAAAACTTGAGAGGACGCATAAGCACGCCTTTCACGTTTCAGACAATAAATTTAAACAAGTCCTTAATCATAGGACTATATTTATTGTCCGAAACGCGTAAGGTGAGCTTATGCGTCCTCTCAAGTTTGAGATCCGTTGGATTTTTAATACCCAATACATTTTTGATATTTTAATATACTGGATTGTGGTGCTGGGTCCACCCTTCACTCCTTCTCTGCTACATACCAGCCTGGCCGGTCTGGAGGACCACGAGCACCTGCAAGGCCTGGAGCGCAGTTGCCTATGGTAAGCTGAAGTCTCATTACTTTTTTCTTTGCCATAGTCTTCTAGCGGTTTCGATTTAAATGAGCTAGAAATAGTTTTATATACAGTCGTCCCATGCTGTATCGCGGGTCACTTATTTCGGGTACCGGGGGCGGCAACGGTTGTAGAGCAGGGTCACAGGAGGCAGGTGGAGGAGCTGGGCAATACTGCCGGCGGTGCGGCAGGTGTCCTGAATGCTCACTGCAGGCGCTGGCAGGAACATCCGGAAACTTTCAGCAGTGCAGGCGAGTTATGGCACCCAGCTATCAGCTCAATGACAAGTCGAGATCTCATCTGTACACACTCCACCTCCAATCTCCATTTTCCTTAAGTCCACTGCTGGGAGATCAATTGTCCGGAGGCGGCGCGTGCGCAGATGGGATCTTGAGCCAAGAGTTCAATCTGCGCACGCGCTGACTTTAGCTTCGCTGCTTCGTGGATTTTCACCTATCGTGGTGGTCTCCAGAACATAACTCCCGCGATTGGTGAGGGATCACTGTACTTTGCTAGTTTAGGTTGTTTGACCAGGTGCCTTCACTGCCTAATAGCTGATTTATACAGCGTTTGCCCAATTGACTTCTGGTCCTGTGCTCCATATAGGACAAAGTTTCCTTCCCCCGGACATGTCTTTGGTGCAGTCTAATTCAGGTGCAATTGTGCATTTTGATGAGCTTTTGGGCTGCAAAGAGCCCATATATTGTTCTTGCAGAGGGGCCCTTTTCGGTCAGTGCAGGTATCTGACTATACCGGTCACTGAAGAGGGTTGGATCATTGGTAATTTAATTGCTATGCCAGCTTACTGTGTCATAAAGAAGTAGATAATCATAGCACTTCTGTAGGTGGTGCACATGCAGGTTCCTGAACCATCACAGATGAGCAGAAAACTTGGCACATGGAACTGAAGGACCAGGACAGACGTTTCGGTCATAACAGACCTTCTTCAGTGTGTCCCTAGTATGGTCCTCAGGATCTCCTGGAGCCGTGGCCAGCAATATCTGGAATTGCGCTATCCAGCTTAACAGAACGGTGGATACCGCGATTTCAGATAGCGCTGACCGCAGCTCCAGAAGATCCTGAGGCCCATAGTAGGGGCACACTGATGAAGGTCTGTTATGACCGAAACATCTGTCCTGGTCCTTCTGTTCTATCAATAAATCAACCACTTTATCGACATATCTGAGTGCCAAGTCTTATTATCATCTCCTCGGCCACAAAGACAGAGAACCGAATTCACAATCAGACACCTCCTTGAAGAATTACTCTGGTTATTTACCAACAGCAAAAACGCTTTCCCAAGACAAGTCATGATCCGAAAGAAAGCATCCGGATACGATGGAATGACTACCGGACCATGGGGCACCTAGCTTAATTGAATTAAATTTAACACTTCACACACGGGCGATTTCCCGTTGTTTGTTTTTGCCTCCCCAACTTCCAA
Organism: Anomaloglossus baeobatrachus; assembly: GCF_048569485.1. NCBI lineage: Eukaryota > Metazoa > Chordata > Amphibia > Anura > Aromobatidae > Anomaloglossus > Anomaloglossus baeobatrachus. The sequence goes on from NC_134361.1 coordinate 193,361,639, forward strand.
GAGCCCTAGCCATACCATATGAGAGCTCTACCGATCCGATTAATATATATTTTGATAGACTGGACATTTCTGAATGTGGTGATAAATGTTTGCCCCTGAGAACAATGTTTGTTTTATAAGCTGGATAAAACCCCTACACTTTAGATACCTGTTGGACAAATAATTGTCTTGCTGCTCATTCAGCCAGCAGCTTCTCACCCAATTCTCCAATACACATGACTGCTTGCTTGGTTGAGATCTCCAATTTTCTCTGAGAGAGTTGCTGCTGGACCTCTCTGGCTGGTGGTGGCTTTTCTCTTAGGGCGGCTTTGCACACTACGACATCGCAGGTGCGATGTCGGTGGGGTCAAATCGAAAGTGACGCACATCCGGCGTCACTTGCGATGTCGTAGTGTGTATATCCTAGATGATACGATGAACGAGCGCAAAAGCGTCGTTATCGTATCATCAGTGCAGGCTCCGACATTTCCATAATGCCGGTGCCGCGACAGGTACGATGTAGTTCCTCGTTCCTGCGGCAGCACACATCGCTGTGTGTGAAGCCGCAGGAGCGAGGAACATCTCCTACCTGCCGCCAGCGGCTATACGGAAGGAAGGAGGTGGGCGGGATGTTTACATCCTGCTCATCTCCTCTCCTCCGCCGCCTTTAGGAAGGAGGCAGGTCGCCGGCCAGAGCGACGGTCGCAGGGCAGGTGAGTGCATGATAATTATCGCTACGCCAGCTATCACAAGATATCGTACCTGCGACAGGGGCGGGGACTATCGCGTGCGACATCGCAGCATCGGCTTGCGATGTCGCAACGTGCAAAGCCCGCCTTTGAGAGCAAAAAGATCGGCTTTCTGAAATTGGACATGTTGGATCTCTTATTTTGTTTGACCCCATCTTTTGGGGGAAAGTCGGGGGCCTCTCTACGCAATAGACGAGACGTGCGCAAAGTGGGGCTTGCAGGCCACATCTGGTTCTTACTGACCGGGACAGCTGAAGGGATAAAAAAAAAATAGTGGCCCATGGGTCGCACTATGCTCTCAACCGCCCACTTCTCTGGTTGGTGGTGGCTTTACTCTTGGAGAACAAAAGGATCGGCTGTCTGAAATCAGACATGATGGATCTTTTATTTTGCTTGACCCCATCTTTCGGGGGAGAGTCGGAAGGCCCCCATACACATTAGACAAGACCTGGGCAAAGGGCGGCTCTCGGGACACATCTGGTTCTTACTGACCGGGACAGCTGCAGGGCTAAAAAAAAATAGTGGCCCATGGGTCGCACTATGCTCTCAACCGCCCACTTCTCTGGTTGGTGGTGGCTTTACTCTTGGAGAACAAAAGGATCGGCTGTCTGAAATCAGACATGATGGATCTTTTATTTTGCTTGACCCCATCTTTCGGGGGAGAGTCGGAAGGCCCCCATACACATTAGACAAGACCTGGGCAAAGGGCGGCTCTCGGGACACATCTGGTTCTTCCTGACCGGGACAGCTGAAGGGATAAAAATAGTGGTCCATGGCCCACACTGAGCCCTTAACTGCCACAACCCGATATCATCCTCCGCATGCAGATAGTGGTGAATATATTGGTGGAGGACGGAACCAACAACTCCTTCTTGCAAAGCCAGAGGGCAACATAATAGTGGCTTGAGGGACCTCACCGTGCATGTATATCCCATCAATTTTATATAGGGATTAAAAAAAAAACCAAACCATCCCCTTTTAGATGCCATGTAGACTATGGTGCTGCGAGAAGGATCCATCTGGAGGCGTGCGGAGGATCCATCTGGAGGCACACGGAGGATCTGTGGCGCCCTGGATTAGCCAGGTCATCACAGGTAACACTCAAATATCCCCACCCCCATTAGACAGTAACATTAGCCAAACACAAAACCCCTGTTGCCTCCCTCCAGGGTCTAATGTCCACACCAGGTGGGGCAGAGCCAAGCGGTTGGCCCCACCCACCGAGGAGTTCACAGGCCTGGAGGCGGGAAAAGCAGTCAGTCGGAGTTCAGGAGTTGAGTGGAGGAGTTTGAAGTGAAGAGTGTCTGGGTTTGGGGCCCAGGCACTGACAACAAGATTGGCAGACGGTGGTGGCCGTCTGCAGGAGTGGTGAATCGACGCAGAACCGTAGGACCGGGGTCGGGCGTTGGCCCGCCGGTACCGACCAGGGAGCGAAGTGAAGTCAGCACACACAGGCAGGGCCATCGGACCCCGACTAGGCTTGCAGTCACCATCAACAGTCAAATCCGAGTGTGACAGGAACCCCAGGGGTTTCCTAACAGCCATAGACCCGATAGAAGGCAACCGCCCACACTGTGAGGGTATACAGCTACCGCCTAAGGCTAGAGACCCAAGGGCCAGCGCCTGCAGGTAAACGGGCTCCTCCGGCATCCATACACCGGGGAGCGGACTACCGTTGGGAATCCACCGTAGTCAAACAAGCACACAAAGGTGCAGGGAAAGACAGCCGCCATCACCTGTCCGGGGAGAGACACTGCAGCCGGCTGCGGGACCCGTCCATCCAGCCGTTTGGTTTACCGAGGACTTTGTGCATCTCTTACTGAGCGAGTACACCCGTGCTATCCGGCACCGCACTGCGCTGTCCCTGCAACCCTGCACCTCACCAACCCTGCCTCCCCGTCACACCACCGGGCCCCGGGACCACCGACTCCTACCCATGGAGGGAGAAAACAACATCCCAGCTGCTCCCTGCCATCGCTCCTGGGATCCCCGTCACCAGCAGCGGTGGTGCCTACCTTCACCACAACCCGTGGGTGGCATCACGGACTAAATCCCCCAAACCAACCACCCCATTCACTCACGGGCGAGGAGCGCCGCTCGAGTCCCCGGATCCGGCCCACCGCTCGAGCCACCGAGCAGCAGCAGCTGCAGCAGCGCCGGACCCGAGCGTTAGCAAGCGCGGCATCGGCGTCCTTCCCGCCCGCGACAGATCCATCTGGAGGCGCGCGGAGGATCCATCTGAGGGAGCGCGGAGGATCCATCTGAGGGAGCGCGGAGGATCCATCTGGGGGCATGCGTAGAGCCTCGTTTATCAGGTTTACCATGGTGAAAATGTGACCAGGACTGAAGCTCTTTGGCTCCAATTCTTAGCACAGTAATATGTACAGTAGTTACCCAATTTTAGAAAGCTTGAGAAATTTAGGCTCTGATTTCGGAACTTCAACACGTAGAACCGGTGGACAAATAAAGTCGTTCTGCTAAACATAGGTCTTCATAAAACTTCTCAAAGAATTGAACTTTTTGACTGTCTGGATGTGAAAAGCAGCACCATCTTCCCATGACCCCAACCGGGGGAATCTCTGTCTTCCTCCGCAACCTTCAGGGTAAGTGCTGAAGGAAAAATAAGTCAGAAGGATTATGATGGATTTATATTAGTAAGTACCAAAAGTGTACAAGTGTATCCTGTGGGGCTTGGACAGACACATCCAGAGATATCTGCATTTAATGCACGTTGAGAGAACGAGGATAGATCCTTCCCCAGACAGTGATTTCTGAGAGATAAACTAAGCAAAACTCTTTAAGCCCCTTCACATGTTTTCAGTTTGTGACCTGCTCTGGTGAAAGATGGGAGAACTGGAAGCCCACCACATGTGATGTTAACCCATCCGAAGGGGAAATGCTGGTCTATATGCTGCTTTCCTTATTCATCACATTTATATTATAGTCCAGAGTAAGGATATCCTGAATTTCATTGTCTTCAGCTGCCATATTTAAAGGGAATCTGTCAGCAGGTTTTTGCTATTTAATCTAAGAGCAGCATGATGTAGAAAAAGAGACCCTGTTTCTGTTTCAATAAAATCTGTGTTTTATCAGCAGATTATTACTACAGGACAAGCTATCCCGTGTCTCCTGGACCAGCCATACCCCATCACTGATTAGCAACTTTCTGTAAATATATAGTGTGAACAGAAAGTTGCCAATCAGTGTTGTGGGTGTGGTTATACACAGGAAGTTGCTAATCAGTGCTGTGGGTGGGGTTATATACAAGAAGCTGCCAATCAGTGGTGTGGGTGGGCTTATATACAAGAAGCTGCTAATCAGTGGTGGGGGCGGGGTTATACACAGGAAGCTGCCAGTAACGTGGGCAGGGTTATACACAGGAAGCGTCTAATAAGTGGTGTGGGTGTGGTAATACACAGGAAGCTACCAATGAGTGCTGTGAGTGGGGTTATATACAAGAAGCTGCCAATCAGTGGGTGGGCGGAGTTATACACCGGAAGCTTCTAATACGTGGTGTGGGCGGAGTTATACACAGAAGCTGCCAATGAGTAGTGTGGGCGGGGTTATACACAGCAAAGCATTTTCTGCAGCAGATAAAACTACAATTCTATCACAACTGCAGCACCCAGTAAATTAACTGATACATTTTTGGAATTAGGATCCCTGCCCCTGCAAAAGCCTGCTGACAGATTCCTTTTAACCCCTTAACGACCGTGGACAGTAATATTACATCCCTGAGGTCATAGTGTTAATCCCCACCTGGTGCTGCGGGCTGCAAGAAAGCAGGGATCCGCGCACATGTCAGCTGATTTGTACAGCTGACATGTGTTCCTCGCAGGTACGAATGGAATCGCTAACCCCCTGTCACTGTTAACCCCTTAAATAGCACTGTCAAGGTGTTTACTCACCACCCGATACCGGAAGTCATGTGACGTGATCATGTGGATCTTGTGGTTGTCATGGTAGCACAGGGTCATGTGATGACTCCTATAGCTCACATAACTCAGGTCCTTTAACACTAGAAGTCCCAGAGAGGGGTCATTTAACATTTCTACCTTTTGGAATGGAGGGAGCTCGAAATTTCTGGGACGTCTAGTGTCAACCAGCAGCCGAGTACTGCAGGTTATAAGAGATGATCCTTTCTCCCGGATTGAGCGTTGCTGCTCTGATCGGGAGAAATGAATGAGAGATCAGACAGCTGATCCTTATAGTCCCCTAGGGGAACTAGTAAAATAAAAAAAGTATAAAAAAAACCCCTAAAAGTTCAAATCACCCCCCTTTCACCCCATTGAAAATTAAAGGTTTTAAAAAATGAATTATATACACACATTTGGTGTCGCCACGTTGAGAAATGCCCGATCTATCAAAATATAAAATCAATTAATCCGATCAGTAAACGGCGTAGCGGCAAAAAAATTCCAAACCCCAAACTTAAGTTTTTTGGTCGCCACATATTTTGCGCAAAATGCAATAACAGGCGATCAAAATGTATCATCTGCGCAAAAATGGTACCGTTAAAAACGTCAGCTCAAGACGCAAAAAATAAGCAGTCACTGAATCCTAGATTCCGAAAAATGAGAACGCTAAGGGTCTTGGAATATGGCGCAAAACGTACTCCACTTTTTTTCAGACAAAATTTAGATTTTTTTTTTAACCCCTTAGATAAAAGTAAACTTATTCATGTTTGGTGTCTACGAACTCGCACCGACCTCAGGAATCACACCGACACATTAGTTTTACCATATAGTGAACACGGTGAATAAAATATCTTAAAAACAATTTTTTTTTGCAATTTTTCCACATTTGGAATTTTTTGTGCCGTAAAACTCATAGTTTCATTTAAAAGTACAACTTGTTCCACAAAAAACGAGCCCTGAAAGCAGAAAAATGGAAAATGACTCACCTGGGATATATGTACATGATACATTTTATATATATATATATATATATATATATATATATATAATAATTAATAAAACATAGTTAAAATTGCAACTTTGCAATTTACATTTTATTAAAAATTCTTTCTCTTCTCAAAAACAGTCATTTTTAATTGTATAGTGTTCAGCTTGTTGCTTAGTACGCCGGCCGCTTCTGCAATTTACGAGAGGAGGACAGTTTTCTAGACAATGAGCACCTTCAGTGTCCCTTCATTCCTCCAATGCTGTCTTTCAGCTTCTGTCATTAACCCGCTCATCCTCTGATAATAAAGAAATAATGACATTATTATGTGAGCTACAGAATTGGGTAATGTCCCTAAAGTGGGACAAATGTGAAAACTGCAATATTTCAAGATCAGCCAAATCACTACAGTATTTCATGGAAGGTGCTGGAGATCACTCTTTAATATAAGTCTATGAGAGCCTCGTTCTGACTGTCATAGACGTGCATTGAGCACTTGTGACTTAACTTCCTATACTCAACCTCCTGCATTTTCACCTTCACCAGCACTGCTTCAGTCTGTCTCAGGCAGTTTGTGACCAGCCGAATCACTACAGTGTTTCATAGAGTGTGCCAGAAGTCACTCTTTTAATATAAATCTATGAGAGCCTCGTTCTGACTCTCATAGACTTGCATTGAGCACTTGTGACATAACTTCCTATACTCACCCTCCTGCGTTTTCACTTTTATCAGCAACACTTCAGTCTGTCTTAGGCAGTTTGGGACCAGCCGAATCACTACAATGTTTCATGGAGCACGCCAGAAGTCACTCTTTTAATATGAGCCTCGTTCTTACTCTCATAGACTTGCATTGAGCACTTGTGACGTAACTTCCTATACTCACCCTCCTTCATTTTCCCCTTCACCAACACTGCTTAAGTCTGTCTCAGGCAGTTTGTGACAAGCCGAATCACTACAATGTTTCATGGAGCGCGCCGGAGATCACTCTTTTATATAAATCTATGAGAGCCTCGTTCTGACTCTCATAGACTTGCATTGAGCACTTGTGGCATAACTTCTGCTTCCCAGCTAGTCAGACGTTGCAGTCACTAGACGATGCCCCGGGACCAGAGTGATGCCAATAAAAGGTTAAAATGCCATAGGGTGAATATAAGACTGGAGGCAGAGACCTTAATTAGAAGCACCACTCCAGCAATAACAAATAAATTTAAAAAATTGTTAGAGTGGTGCTGTTATTAGGATTTATCCCTAGAAAGTGTAAGGAGTGCTGGGGAGATGGTGATTGCTGCTTGTCAAATCCATGACTAGCGGTGTCGTTTGCTATGCCATAAATCTTACTCTAGCAGTGACTGGAGTAGGAGTTGTGGCAAGGTGTACACAGAGATGCACACTGCTCCTCCAGTGGTCTTCATTCATGAAGAAGTGGATGCAATTCCTGAAGAAGGAGCGTCTAACGTTAAGCCCAAGGTCGGATTTACACATTTCTACACCCTAGGCCGAAGCACATAATTCTGCGCCCCATTCTCCTGCTGCTGTTGTCACTCACTGTTACTAACATCACTCCCTTATGACATCTTCTGTCATAATTGGGAGCTAAGCTAGCAGTGAAGATAGAATCAGAAAGATGGCGCTGCACTCACATCTCCCACAGCATCTATAATCCAGCATCCAGGACATCTTCAGATTGGGCAGCAACTCAAGAAACCATAATAAGTAACTGCAGCGCTGGCCCCTGTGATTGTGCCAGACAGCACAATCTGTAGCGCTGGACAACATAAAGGATCCGTTGTCACTTACTATTACTAACTTCACTCCCTTATGACGTCTTCTCTCATAGTTAGAAACTAAGGCAGCAGCAGAGATAGAAGTAGAGAGCCGTCGCTGCACTCACATCTCCCACAGCAGCTATCACACAGGATCCTCGACATTTTCAGATAGGGCAGCGATTCAAGAAACCATAATAAGTAACTGCAGCGCTGGTCCTTGTGATTGAGCCGGACAGCACAATCAGTAGAGATGGACAACATAAATGATCCGTTGTCACTCACTAGTACTAACTTCACGCCCTTATGATGTCTTCTCTAATAGTTAGAAACTTAATCAGCAGCAGAGATAGAAGTAGAGAGCCGGCGCTGCACTCACTGCATTCACATCTCCCACAGCAGCTATCCCACAAGATCCCAGACATCTTCAGATTGGGCAGCGATTCAAGAAATCATAATAAGTAACTGCAGCGCTGGTCGCTGTGATTGAGCCAGACAGCACAATCTGTAGAGATGGACAATATAAATGATCCGTTGTCACTCACTATTACTAACTTCACTCCCTTATGATGTCTTCTCTCATAGTTAGTAACTTAATCAGCAGCAGAGATAGAAGTAGATAGCCGGCGCTGCACTCACTGCATTCACATCTCCCACAGCAGCTATCACACAAGATCCCAGACATCTTCAGATTGGCCAGCGGTTCAAGAAATCATAATAAGTAACTGCAGCACTGGTCGCTGTGATTGAGCCAGACAGCACAATCTGTAGAGATGGACAATATAAATGATCCGTTGTCACTCACTATTACTATCTTCACTCCCTTATGACGTCTTCTCTATAGTTAGGAACTAAGGCAGCAGAGATAGAAGTAGAGAGCTGGCACTGCAATCACATCTCCAAAACTCTAGAGATGGACAACATAAATGATCCATTGTCACTCACTATTACTAACTTCACTACCGTATGACGTTTTCTCTAATAGTTCGGAACTAAGGCAGCAGCAGAGATAGAAGTAGAGAGCTGGCGCTGCAATCACATCTCCCAATCTGTAGAGATCGACAACGTAGATGTACATTTTTAAACCGCAACTTTTCAAAATAATAATTAAAAATGTGTAAATATTTGGTTATTTCTATTGTATATATGCGCCCCTGACTGGTGCACCCTAAGTTGGGTTTGTGGGAAATGCAGCCCTGCCATTGTGCCCTCCCGGTTTGACCGGCATGAAAAACACTAATTTTGATACATCAGTCCCTAAATTTCACCTTTTTTGTTCTCCCACAAGCTAGATATAAAAAATGCATCCACATGCACAACACAGGACACTGATTCCCCTTAGGAGTACTCAGCTAATCTGCCGGAGTAAACTAGAGGTCAAGAGGTTGGCCATAATTCCTGTCAGTGGAGAATTCAGCAGAGGCCAATTTCTTTCCTAACCCCTTAGGTCCCTCCTTCACCTCTTCATCACTTGAGTATATAAGAATCTGGGGCAAGAAAGTGCACTCAGTAGTGGCGAAGCTTTTTAACTCTTTCACGACTGAAGACGTTGGGTTTTAAGGAGGCCCGGAAAAGGGCGTTAAATCTTCCGAATACGGCCAAATTCTAAAAATATACAAAGAAAACTAAGATCTTTATCTATTCCATAAGTTTAGAGTTTATTTTCTTTGCAAAAATATACATAGGATGAGTCAAATTTTGTGCTTTTAGTTTTTTCGTGATGATTATAGTGATTTGTTAGGGGTAGACAAAGGGCAAAGCGCCAACACTCGTTGAATAGGGGTTGTCCCTTTTGGGAAGAATATTTTTTTTCAAACTTAGATGCATGTTTTTGGGGCTAAAAATCATTATTGCAATTGGGATACATTAAAAATGTTGCACCATTTGGCTTTTTCAGGCACTTTGGTGTGGTCTATGGTCACAAATTAGCTAACAAGAGCTCAGAACAAGACAGATAATAGAGTTGCGAACCATAATTTGTACTCGATTGAGCATCAGGGTGCTTGGATATGCTCGTTGATCAATGGAGGACCCAAGGTGCTTGAAAGCCGTGCTCAAGTACCCACTCTGCATGTTTTGCGGCTTTTAGACAGCCAATCAACATGCGAGGATTGCCTGCCGTACATAGTAATACCATTGCCATGTTGGCTACTGGCATTACGTTGATTGATTGATCACATCGCGGCATCAAGTCTTATATAAGACCTGGCGAGTGGTGACACAATGATCAGCACAGTGTCCTCTGGAAGTAATTCGGGGAGAGTTGATGTAGGACGGAAACCTGACTTTAGAGAAGGCATATAGGCAGGGTTTAATTGGTATTGCAGTAATTGCATACCACTGCTGTACCATTAAAAAAAAATCTTTTTCAGAGCTACATACTGTCCTTTCTTTACTAAAACCACTGTTGCCTTCATTCAGTGTAGGGATAGCTGGTGGAGGAGGGATAGTTTTGGATTAGAGGCATATAGGCAGGGTTTATTGTCTTACAGTCCTTCTATACGTATACTGTTGCTACAACCTAAAACAAAAGTGCTTTTCAGGGCTGCATACTTTAATTTCTTTAGTAAAACCTGTGTTACCTGTATTCAATGTAGGGATAGCTGGTGGAGCAGGGATAGTTTTGGATTAGAGGCATATAGGCAAGGTTTATTGTCTTACAGTCCTTCTATACTTATACTGCCGCTGCAATGTAAAAACAGAAGCCCTTTTCAGGGCTACATATTTATGTTCCTTATTAATAGTGGAAAATTTGCAGACATCTATAGTATCTACCTAATTTAAAATGTGCAAGGCATGTGGTAAGGAATGAGAAAGTAGACATCCTGCTGATAGTGTACGCCGAAGCCGTGGGCCAGGTGAAGCTGGGCCTGCTGTGCGAGCACAACCAGCATGTGTCGCATAGCATCACCCGTGCCCTCAACAATGCAGTTGCTGAGAAGGTCCACTTAACGACCAACATGTGGACAAGTGAGGGATGCTACATTTCCCTGACGGCACACTGGGTGAACCTTGTGGATACTGGGACTGAGTCAGACCCTGGAATGGCACACATGCAACCAATGCCAAGGATTGTGGGCCCTAGTGCCATCAGGTTTTTTCATCCTCCTACACCAGTTCCTGTACCCCCCTCCATTTCCGAATTGTCATCTTGGCGCATGTCGTCTATATAAGTCGTAAGCTGGAAGTACTGCAGCACTGCCTGAATGAAGCAGCAAAAGGCCCTAGTTGTTTAGATGACAAACTGCACAATGCCGTAGGGTTGTGAAAAGCTCTCACAGACCAGACAGATCTGTGGCTCTCTCCTCTGAACGCATGGTCGTATGTGATAATGGCCATAACCTGGTGGTGACTCTGAAGCTTGGCAAGCTCCGACACGTACCATGCCTGGCCCATGTGCTCAACTTAGTGGTTCAGCACTTTCTGAAAACCTACTTAGGTTTTCTTGAGCTACTTGTAAAGGTACGCCATGTGTGTGCCCATTTCCACAAGTCAGCTACGGCTGCTCCTGCTCTGGCAGTGCTGCAGCAGTGCTTGCAAGTGCCAGCTCACCCACTGGTTTGCGATGTGACCATGCTCTGGAACTCCCCAATAAATGTTAATAAGGCTTTGTGAGCAGCAGAAGGCAGTAGCTGAATACCAGCTACAATGTGCCTGTCGTTATTCTGCTTAGCCTTCACACATAACAGACGAGCGGGCATGGATGTCTGACATCTGTGAGGTTCTTCAAAGCTTTGTGGAATCACCAAACATGGTGAGTGGATATGATACCATAATCAGTGTAACCATCCCACTTTTGTGTCTACTCCAACGCTCCCTGATTAAAATTAAAACGGAAGCTTTGCATGTGAAGGACGTGGAGATGGAGGAATAAAGTATACAGTGAAACTACCCAACTCAACCTCATCTCAGTTTCTCAGCGTAGATTGGGTGATAATGAGGAGGAGAATGAGGTAGAAGAGGAACAGGTTAGATGGTTAACTGCATTACAAAGGGTACTACACACACCAGCTTCATCCCATCTGTTCAGTGTGGATGGGCCAAAACGTAGGAGATGGAGTAGGAGGAGATGGAAAGGTGTCCTCCTGGTGGGGACAAGGAAGTCTTGCCTGTTGGAAATCTGGCACACATGGCTGACATTATATTCCATTGCCTTTCCTGTGAGCCTCGCGTTATACAAATTTTGGCCAACACTGATTACTGGTTGTTCATCTTTCTTCACGCACTACAAGGAGAACTTTCCATCGCTCCTTTCTGTGGTAGAGAGGGCTCGTAAAATGATGCCATAGCAGAAGGCCCTAGTTGAACATTTAGTACAAAAATTCCCATCTGACAATGCTGATGGGCAAGTAAGGATTAGAAACTAGAGAGATACACGCCAGGTCCAACAGAGGCAGGGGAACACTATTAAAAGTCTGGGACAGTTTCATCAGACCCTCCCAGTGTTCAGGCCCCCTACGGGGTAGTCTGACAAGAAGGTAAAGGTTTTTGAAGATGGTGAGGAGTACTTAGCCGACTGTACCAGTGTCCTCTGTGATTCCACTGTGCTGTACAACTATTGGGTATCAAAGCTGGACATGTGGCATGAACTGTTCCTCTATGGCTTGGAGGTACTGGTCTGTCCCACCGCTAGCATTTTGTCAAAGCAGGACTTTTTTTCTGACGGAGAAATAGTAACTGATAGGCGTAGCTGTCTGACAACTGACAATGCTGACAAGCTGAGACTTATCAAAATGAACAAGGCCTCGAACGGCGCAGACTTCTCAACCCCACTGGATGACCGTAGCGGAACCTAAGGCCGATTCAAATGTTCAATATTTTTCTGGTGTTGTCCCATTCAACCTTTCCCACTCAAAAAACGGTTTATCCTTCATGTTTTCTTTTTTTTGTCCTCCTCATCCTCTACCATATCAACATGGTTATCATCTGTCCCTCGTCTGACCTTTAACGGGTCATCAGGTGGCCCTTGCTCATAATTTTTAGAGGGTCATCAGGTGGCCCTCGCTCAAAATATTTTAAGGGTCATCCGGCAGCTCTCACTCAAAATGTTTAGAGGGTCATTATGCGACCCTCACGCTTAATTTTTCCAGGGTGTCTATGATGCTCTCCTTCATAATTTTTTTCAGGATGCATATGAGGCCTACCTCTACAATTCTCTTACACATGAAAAAGAAGGGAGGAGCGGAGTATAATGGTGCAAAAATAGTCACAACGTTTATTTAGAAATGCATGATTAAAATGATACACACAAAATCAAAGGAAAGGAACCAAGGAAAGCTCCCAGAGTAATGGTGCCACCCAACCTGCCCTAAAGCCATCCTCCAACGTACGTTTCGCTAAACGGTGAATCCCAGTGGCTCCAGCTTCATCAGGGAAAGGCGATAGCTGGGAGCTTTCCTTGGATGTAATCCTATCATGGTAATTGCTGTACTATTACCCCCATGGTTCTATTATGACTCATAGTCCCTATCTGGCACATGCACTTTAGTGGACACAAATACTCAGCTAGAATCTGTTCACAGTAATTGATTCAATTTGTTTTTTACTGCATTGTGACCCATTGTATTACACACTGTTATCTACCCTTGATGGATTGTTCACTTTCTATGTAATTTTATATGCAGTGTTAAACCAAGGCACTCTGAGTCATATAGTGCCACCACCCTTCCATGTGGTTTTAACCCTTTTAATCATGGCCCTGATTTTGTGTGTATCATTTTACTCATGCATTTCTAAATAAACGTTGTGACTATTTTTGCACCATTATACTCCACTCCTGCCTTCTTTTTCATGTATTCCATGGAGTAGGTGTTCACCACAGGGCCCCTCACTGGAGGAGATCTCTGATGGTTTCATTTATATACTGGTTATGAGGTCTTCTGTTTTTCTCAATTCTCTTACACATATAGATGTATACCTCCCAGGGGTAAATGGTTTACAGCACACTTGCAATAAATGTATTTGATTTACTAGTCTAGGAGTGCCACTCCTTCAAAATGGGAATAAAAAAATTCTGAGGCCCTCCTCTATATGTCTTCCAAGGAGTATTGCAATCTCCCCTTCCAATTTTTGTCTGCCCTTGCACTTAGTACATAGGCATTATGTGTCTAGGAGTCTCACTACCTAAGAATTTTAACAGAATGTGTATAAGGACCTCCTTTATGTCCAATACAGGATGTATCGGACTCCCTTTTACTTCTAATTTTTGCCAGTTCCTGCATTGTCCGCATAGCCTTTACGAGATTTTTAGTCTCTCCTTCATAAATTAAGCAGGATATATCTCTGACCATATCACACACACCACATGCCCAAATAATGTAGTAAAATGTTAAAATTACATTTACTAGTGACTACCGGTGGGCATAATTCTATTTCCCTCTCTACTATGTCATCTACTGATGTCATAGGCGATAGGGAAATATAGAAAGAGATGGCCCGGCTATCAATGAGTGGAAGAGGTGTTTTTTTTTCTTTACTCTTTACTTTTTCCTTATAAAAAGTCATCATTCAGGAGGAATGTTTCCTAACATTTGTTTCCTATAAAATCTATTTTATCTTCAGTTTTGTATGTTTTATTGTCAGTCCTCCGTAAAAGTAGCGCAATATTCTGACATTGTTTCCAGCAGCGACCTGGAAGTCAGAAATGCATCCAGGCTTCTTCCCCATCCTGTTCCCATTCCATTTGAGCGTTGTTTCCATCCATTTCATTGATTTTCCTGCCACTCAACCCTCCTGGTGGGGTCTTTCGGAAAAACACTTGTGTTTTCAATTGACTTCCATTATACTCATTAATCTAATCAATCCTGCCCGAGCATCCGACTTCCTTGATGCGAATATCGAGCCCTTGGGCATTTTAATGCTTGGTTACGACTGTCTATGACTTATTCTTGATGAAACCAATTTCAAAAATAATTTTTAGCTCTAATTACATGCAATTAAGTAAAAAAAAAGTGCCCAAAGATGGACAACCCCTGTGCCCAAGGATGGAAATGTTTCATTATATTTACTCACCATTGATTTCTCCTCAATACTGCATCCGATGGATCATGGCACATGGAATCGCAGGCGCATGAGAAGAAAGGCTATGACTGTACAAGCTGAAGCCTCTAACAACCTCAACAAAGCCATGACCATGAGACAGTAAAGAATTTGGTAAAACTATATTACTTGTGTGATTCCTAGTAAAGTGCCGCCTGCGTGAATAAAACTGGAATTGTTGATCGGTAACTTCTGTTTTAATGAGGCCGTCAATGGTCCTTTGGTCAGAAGTATAAAATCTTGTGATAACGTGAAATCCACATTCTCATATGAATAATTACACAGAGACTGCCGGGAATATCACAATTCAGATGTTCAGACCTCCCTCTTGTTGGTGAGTTGAGTCCTTTAGATGCTGTGAATAGAGAATAGAAAACCCGAGATTCGGTGTTTGTACCAAACACAGACTTTACAAAACAAAACAGAGTTAGGGTGTTAGGTTACGTATGAACACAACTCGCGTAAGGATCGCTGTGCTCCGGTACACTCGGTGCTCGGCCCAGTGCGAGCCGCTTGCAGTGTTTGATGGATAGAACAACAGCATGATGTAGTGTACACCAAACAAAAAAAAATTAAAAACCCTGCCCCCCCCATCTCTAGAAGGGATCTGGTTATGGCTGGTTGCATGTGTACAGAGACCCGAACTGCCCAATTAGTAACTTCCATTGGGGTTCAAGTAAAGTCTAGGTACCAAACCAAACTTTATCTACAGTCCGGCTGAACCTGCCGAACCGAACTTCCACGGGTCAACTGATTTCTATATGTGAACAACCAGTTTTAATAAAAAAAAATGGTGAATCTGGCCAATTGAATTTCAATGGATTCGCTCATCTCTAACACTAGATCAAATTAATTAGAGGTCTTAAAAAAAATCTATGAATCCCTAATAATTATTCTCCCAATAGCTGAGCTGGAGAAGACTAAGGGGCACTTTGCACACTACGACATCGCAGGTGCGATGTCGGTGGGGTAAAATGGAAAGTGATGCACATCTAGCGTCGCTGTCGACATCGGAGTATATGAATCCTTTTTACTATGATTAACAAGCGCAAAAGCGTCGAAATCGTATGATCGGTGTAGCGTCGGTCATTTCCATAATTTCAGAAGGACCAATGTTACGATGTTGTTTCTCGTTCCTGCGGCAGCACACATCACTGTGTGTGAAGCCGCAGGAGCGAGGAACATCACTTTACCTGCATCCCGGCTGCAATGAGGAAGGAAGGAGGTGGGCGGGATGTTTACGTCCCGCTCGTCTCCGCCCCCCTGCTTCTATTGGCCGCCTGCTGTGTGACGTCGCTGTGACGCCGCACGACCCGCCCCCTTAGGAAGGAGGCGGTTCGCCTGCCAGAGTGACGTCGCAGGGCAGGTAAGTGCATGTGAAGCTGCCGTAGCGATAATGTTCGCTACGGCAGCTATCACAAGATATCGCAGTTGCGACAGGGGCGGGGACTATCGTGCTCGGCATCGCTACCATCAGCTTGCGATGTCATAGCATGCAAAGTACCCCTAAGTTTTAAATATTAGATGTTACTTTTTTATCGGCACATCCACACTGCCCTATCCATACTTTTCATTCTAGAAAATCCAATCTTTCAAAAACTGGTTTAGATTTCAATACCCAACTGATTTTTATTTGCCAAAGATTTCACCATTTCCATTGAAAAACATGGAATGATCTTACCCAAAACAACTATTTTGAGGTTCCATTTCTTTTGTGAAGTGTAGCTTATGAAATGCAAGCTGCACCCCTATTGGTTGCCACACTCACTTTTTGAGGCAAAGTTCACACTGGTTAGAAATATTCGTATGTTTTATAAAAAATATATGTGCTCGGTCAATGTTATTTCACAGACTGAAGTAGGAAGAAAAATATCAAAACTACATGCAAACATTTGTGCCATCATCATAGTTTCTGTTTGGGCATGTATACTCGGCATCTTCTACAGGCACATTCTGCCTCGGAAACCTCTAGAAAAACTTAACAGAAAACGCTCAAAAAATTAACCAAAGCATTACTATGGAGAAATTACTTTTTGAACATAGGTTCAGTCTTTGGAACCAGTTGATGTGGTGCCACCATCATAGTTTCTCTTTTGTTATGTGTACACAACATCTTTTGCAGACAGAGTCTGCCTTGGAAACGTCTAGAAAAACGTAAAAGAAAACGCTCCAAAAAATTAACCTATGCATTTCTAGAGAGAAACCACTTTCTGAACATAGGTTCAGTCTTTGGAGACGCTTGAGGTGTCAAAATCAGGCCAAGCAGCAATAAAAAGTGATCAGTGTGATGCTGTACCACAAGGTGTCACTAGATACACCAGTGGAGGAGAGGTATGATGTTGAACACTAGATGTCGCTAGAAAACACTAGTAGAGTTATCTGAACAAGCCAAAGGTCAGGAGCCGGGAATACTCGTCAGGTACAGAGGGCGAGAGCGGAGCCGAGCTCAGAATACAAGCCATGGTCTGGAAGCCAGGAAGTTATGGAATGTACAGAGGGTGAGAGTAGAGCTGAGGTCAGAATACAAGCTGGGGTTCAGGGAGTGAGGTAGTCAAGTCAGTGGTGGGGAGATAGATGAAGGACGGTACTAAGAACGAGGTAGTGGGACAAGATCAGGAAAGTCACTCACGGGAGCCAGCAACAACAGCTGCGATATCGGAACTATCACTGCATTCCGGGTGAAGTAACTCCAAGATGAAGCAGAGCAATCACTTGGAACGAGGCTCTGACGAATGGACCCCTCCCACAGGGCCCGACACCGCCACAAAGAGTCCACCGGAGAAAACTACAAAATCACACATCGGCTATGCAGGAGAGCAGAGCCACTAATCAGAATCGTGACAACCGGATTCTTCTAGGGTTTTCTCATAAGACACTCTATACTTTACATTACAAGCCAATGGGACAATTCAGAAGATAATTGGGTATCTTTTGGAGCATTTTTGGATTGATTTTGCTTAAAAAAAACACTACTGATTTCCTCATTATTCAATGGAGCAAAAATAAAAATGTAAAAAAAGACCACAAAAAAAACAAACAAAAATATATTGTTGGACAAAAATGTCTAAGAAACACTCAAGAAACAAATTAAAAAATTACACAAAAGATAGTTAAGGAAATTGTTATTATATATTCATTAAAAAAAAATTGGGTTATTGGGGTACGTAGGAATTTTCACACTGGAACAGATAGGCGGAGGTGTGAAAAGAGGCCAAACTATAACATTCCATTATTTCTGTAGCTTTTGGCAAATTACATCCTTGGTGATTGTGTCAGTTCATCCTTTTTCCCTGTTAATCTTTGTGAAATTACGTCTGGCCACATGAAACCAGTTAAGGTAATTGAGTTGAGTTGTAAGAAGGTGCTACTGATATCCACTATTTTTTTTTTTTATCCTAAGGACAAAAAATAAACTCCCACTCTTTGATTCGAGTTCTGATCTCCCCTAAGAATCAAGGTTATAAAAAGGTTTTTTTCGGGGAGATTTTCTTTTAAGGTTTTAAGAGAAAACATTTTCTCCAATTTCCCAGATTTAATTAGTCATTAACCTCTGGACTGTCAAAGAACCAAAGTAAGGAACCGAATGGTTACAGTGCCCTCTGGCAAGAAAAGGGTTAAGTTTGTTAGAACTTTTGTTTCCTGCCACTGTCTTATTGGGAAAACACCGCTAAGCTTTCAGGCTGTCAGAGCTTAGTTAAAAGGCGCAAATCTTTTCTGAATTTAGACAGTTGCTAAGTGATGGTACTAAAGATACAGAGCACTAAATTCTCACATTGCAAGTTACTTTTTCTGCTTTTTTTTATTTCATTTTATATATCTTTGTTTTATTTTTTGTGTTCTTTTAAATTTTTGTTTATTTAAAATTTAAATTTAAATTTATACCTAAAGTTTAAACTTATTTTAAATTTATATCTAAAGTTTAAACTTATTTAAAATTTTAAATTTAAATTAAAAAAAAAAAATCGAAATTAAATTTACAAAATTGTTTAAAGGATCCAAATGTTGGAGAACCGGGATCAATTCCGTAAACAACTCCAAGAAGGGGAAGGAACCAAATCTGTAACACGTGGAGGCCCCCGGAGGATTCTGGGAATGGAACATTCAAACAGGTTGGTTTCTTATGAAATCGTTCGTCTGTTGTGGTCTGTATGGGAGGAAAGTGGAAACAGACAAGTCATTAAGCTGTTGCGCAAATATGGAAAGGCATCACCATATGTAATGTAAAGCGTATTACTTTTAACTGTCCTAAGACATTTATTTTCTGAAGATAATAGGTTAAAATTTGCAAATTAGAGAACAGGCACAATATTTTAATTTAAATGTGTGCAAAAAAATAAACAATTTTCAAAATTAAATTGTGTATTTAAAAAAAATATATAAATTGCATAATTTCAATTACAAAAAAATATAAATATATATATTTATATATTTATTATTATATATATAATATATATTTGTTTATATATACATATATATATATATATATATATATATATAGATATAGATATATATATATAGATATTTATATATAGATATATATATCTATATCTATATATATATATATATATATATAGTGCTATTTATATATTTTTTAAGTAAACAATTTAATATATATTTATTTGTATAAGTAACCACTGCCATGAATATGTAAGTATTTCTACGTTCTTGATGACATTTCCATTTTACAATATGTTTATATATATAGATATATATTAATCTATCTTTTATATATACATATATATATATATATAAATATATATATATATATATATATATATAAAAAAAATAGATAGATATAGATATATAAGAAGTATAAAATGGAAATGTCATCAAGAATGTAAAATACTTACATATTCATAGCAGTGGTTACTTATACAAATAGCCAGCAAGCCACAGTATTTGTCTTACCAATAGTAATAGTATATTTCCGAGTATAACCTAATATTTTTTTTTCCGTTTGCCTTTATTTTATCATTTAGTCATTTTCATTTGCACCCGTTTTTTACATCTAAAAATTGAAATGGAAAGTTTTTTTGTGTGTAATTTATGGAGTATGAAATGAGGGAACTTGTCAATAGAAACATTTTGAAATAAATTCCCAGTAGTAGAATAAACAGCATAAAAGAATTTTTTGGATGCAAACGTCTTACTTAAATATCATTTATTCCTTAATCCAAGATGTAATGTCATAAAGCTTTATGGAGTTATTCATGTTGTGTTTTATGTTTTTACTTTGGGGATTTATATTCAAATTTGTCAAAATATTTGTTTGTGTTTTAGTTTTTTTTGTTTTTTTAATTTGCAACAATCGAAAATGTATTTTTCTAAAATTTTTATCTTTTTGTGATACATGTTTTTCTTTACAACTTGTTTGTTCCCAATTTACTTCACAAATACACATGTTCATATTTAAAAGAAAAATAAGTAAAAAAAAAATAACATATGTATGTATATATATATATATATATATATATATATATATATATATAATATTATAGCTAAAAAAATAAAATGAAATAACTTTATTAACCTTTAAAGTTATTAAAACATTTCAACTTAAGTTCAATATGAGAAACACAATTAAATATTAATTTACAGTCATTGCGTTTTATGTTAACCTTCCCAAAACAATAAAATAAAATAAAAGAAGTAAACATTTTATAATTTTTTTATGATCATATATATATATATATATATATATATATATATATATATATATATATAAAATGTGTGTATGTGTGTGTTTATGTTTATTTTTTGAGTTTTGAAAAAAACAATGAATAAGAAAAGAAATGCTCATAGAAATGTAAAAATTTGTTGAATATAAATCTGTTCAGCCAAGTTTTGAATTTTTACTAACATTTTTATTTTATTTTAATTTTTCTTATTCATTTTTTTTTTTTCGTTTTCAGCTCGAATATTTTTGTGAATCTTCATTTATGGCTTGTTCCACTCTTAATCATACACTTGGCATGCAGCCCGATTTTAAGTAAAAATAAAAGAAAAATTATATAGCAATTATATTTTTCTGTTTTTATTATTTATTTAATTTATATTTTTATTTTATGCTTGTTCTTTTATTTATATAGCCCAATAATTTTGTATTTTAACAAACAATATGATATATTAATTGTATCTATATTTTTTCTTTTTTATTATTTTTTATTTAGATTTTTATTTTATGTTTGTTATTTTATCCTTATATCCCAATAGTTTTGGATTTTGACATATACGCTATGATATATGAATTTGATCAAAAAATGTTATTCTTACATGTGTTTTCACAGTAAATTTGCTAAAATTGGGCAATATATTTTTATGTTTGTGTTTTACTTTTTATTATTATTTATATTATATTTTATTATTTATTATTGACTATTATTTATTTTATTAATATTTTTAATTTATGTTTGTTATTTTATTCATATTTCACAAGAGTTTTGGATTTTGACGTATACAATATGATACATTAATTTGATAAAAAAAAAATGTTATTCTTACATGTGTTTTCATAGTAAATTTGCTAAGATTAGGCAATATATTTTTTTTGTTTTTATTTGTTACTATTATTTAGTTGTTGTTATTATTATTGTTATTATTATTTATATTTTAATTTTATTTTTGTTATTTTAGTTATATATCACAAAAGTTTTGGATTTTGACATGTACTATGATATATTAATTTGATCAAAAAATGTTATTCTTACATTTGTTTTCATAGTAAATTTGCTAAAATTGGGCAATATATTTTTACGTTTATTTTTTATTATTATTTATATTATTATTTGTTTACTATTTATTTTTGTATTATTATTATCATTATTATTTATTTATATTTTTATTTTATACTTGTTCTAATATATTACAAGACTTTTGGATTTTGACATATACAATATCATATATTAATTGATCAAAAAATGTTATTCTTACGTGTGTTTTCATAATAAAATTGGTCAAATTAGAATAGCCATTTCCACTGTTTAATTTATTCTTAAACAGTTTAATCCGTTAAAATGAAAAATTATGTAATACATTTGTTTTTGCAATGTGGCTTTTTTTTTTTTTTTTAGATAAACATTTTTTTTTCTGCAAATTAGCTTTTAATTTATCATTTTAAAACTTCAAAACACAATAAAATAAGGCAGAATGCCTTTAATAACTGAACCTAGAAGAAAATTGGCTCTAATACAGTCATTCACAGCCATCTATAGTTATGGGGACGGCAAATCAATGTATTTATAGTACAATATAAAAGTTAAACTGCTTATATTTGATTTATTAGAAACATTCACATCAACCGTTTCTTCCTTTTCAGAATTACCTATTTGAATCCCATAAATTGCTAATAATATTGTGTTGTATACAAATAGATTTATTTATCTTTTTTTCAATAATTCTTTTTTTTTTTATTTACAAAGTTTTAAAATATTAAGTTCATTGAAGTTTAAATTTAAAACATTTTTTGGAATTCTAAAAAAGTTAAACATGTAAACAATGCATTGAGAAATCATCCGGTTTTATTGAGGTATATTTTACATTCGTTCCATTACTTAGAAGAATGTAATGATATGTTTCCTTATTGATTTTTTTTTTACTACTTATATGAAAACAATTAAATCTAAAAAAAATAAATTTGATTTAAAATTTTATAATTTGATACAACGAGGACATTTTAGCTGAAAAAAAAGTTCAAAAAGAAAAGCCAATCGTAATTATTTTTAACAATTCCATCTTTGTCATCAAATCATTTTTAAAAAATTGCAAACATTTTGATTGGGTGCTTGATATGTTTTATTTCCTGTAATTTTTTTTTTACTTTTAGAAGTGTGAAAAAAATAAAATTACATTTATACATGTCAATGTCCTTAGGACCATGGAAAAGTAATATTTGGCCACATGGATCCCATTTCACTGGCCTTGTAAATACTACAATGGCGGTGATCTAAAAATGGAAATCAAATGATTTTTCCGCTTCTAATATGTTTCACGTGGCTATGGAGCCTTGTGGCTAAAATAAAAATGCAAACATCTCTAAATTAGATTTGCACTTGTAGTTAAGACCAATCACTTAGAGGCAAATACTATTCTGTTTAGATCTGTTTAGTAATAGTGTGAAATACTTGAATTTCAAATAAAAAAGTTACAATTGTCCCAAATTTACCTTAGCCGAAGAGGAAAATTTGTGATTGAGAAACATTTTTGAGGCTTGATTTTTTTTTCTAATAGTTCTGCATTCTATCTATCCATCCATTCATCTATCTATTCATCCATCTATCCATCCATCCATCTATCTATCTTCCATCCATCCATCTATCCATCTATCAATCTATCTATCATCCATCTATCCATCCATCCATCTATCTATTCATCCATCTATCCATCCATCCATCTATCTATCTTCCATCCATCCATCTATCCATCTATCTATCTATCATCCATCTATCCATCCATCCCTCTATCTATCTATCCCTCTATCTATCCCTCTATCTATCTATCTATCTATCTTCCATCCATCCATCTATCCATCTATCAATCTATCTATCATCCATCTATCCATCCATCCATCTATCTATTCATCCATCTATCCATCCATCCATCTATCTATCTTCCATCCATCCATCTATCCATCTATCAATCTATCTATCATCCATCTATCCATCCATCCATCTATCTATCCATCATCCATCTATTCATCTATCCCATCTATCCATCCATCTATCCATCTATCCATCATCCATCCAATCATCCATCCATCCATCTATTCTTCTATCCCTCTATCCATCTATCTATCTATCGATCATCCATGTATCCATCTATCCATTCATCCATCCATTTATCCATCTTCCATCTATTCATCTATCTATTATTATTATTTATTATTATAGCGCTTTACATGTGAAAGGGGTATACAAAATAGGGACAAGTACAATAGTCATAAACAATACAAGGCACAGAAAGGTACAGGAGGACGGAGGTCCCTGCCCGTGAGGGCTCACAGTCTATCCATCTATCTATCTATCTATCTATATATCTATCTATCTATCATCCATATATCCCTCCATCCATCCATCGATCTATCGATCATCCATCTATTCATCTATCTATCTATCTATCCATCTAGCTATCCATCTATCCTCCATATATCCCTCCATCCATCTATCGATCATCCTTCTATTCATCTATCTATCTATCCATCAATCTATCATCCATATATCCCTCCATCCATCCATCTATCGATCATCCCATTCATCTATCTATCTATCTATCCCTCCATCCATCTATTGATCATCCATCTATCCATCTAGCTATCAATCTATTTATATATCTATCTATCCATCAATCCATCCATCCATCTATCTAAATCCGTGATGTATATCAATGAAAAATTGGTTGGGTGCCTACAAAGAACATTCTTTTGCCCTAACAAGACATGTTCAGTTCTTTCTAATTTTGTAAGTATTGTCTTTACCTCATAGTCTTTTTATTGAAATCTAAAGAATAACCTAATAAATAGTGATGGGTGACTAGTAACTATTCATTGTGTTTGGATTATTCGTAATGAATGCCAAAGTACTATTCCGGTATTCCTCACGAATAACAAACCTAATGAAAGTCAATGGGGAACCCAAGCATTTCTCTTGTCATGCCGAATACTGGAATAGTACTCTTCAAGAAATATTTATCTCACCATTCCCTATAGGAAGCAGCGTTCACCGGACGGTGGAAGGACACCTGTGTACCGGTAGCAGGTTCACATAGAAGACAGAAGAGTCTAGACTAAGAATAAGGACTAATGTCCGAAATGTGTAATTGTTTGTACTCCAATCACATTGAGTTTATCTTAACCTTTCTGGACGATGATGCTGGACACCACTCTTCCGTCGTCTATGGAATAGTACTCGGTAATCGGTAAACATTATCCGAATACGATTAGTTACTATTCGCCCATTATTACCAAT
This sequence comes from Anomaloglossus baeobatrachus, assembly GCF_048569485.1. Classification (NCBI taxonomy): domain Eukaryota; kingdom Metazoa; phylum Chordata; class Amphibia; order Anura; family Aromobatidae; genus Anomaloglossus; species Anomaloglossus baeobatrachus. The sequence goes on from NC_134361.1 coordinate 193,386,029, forward strand.
AAACTGTTTTCAATTTAATAGTCTTTAAATACTAAACAAAATAAAACCATTATTAAGAGGAAGTGAGGAAGAGAGTGGTATATACGCATAGCTAAACCGATACGGATGGGTCTGTCATCAAATTATTGAATAGAAAGCTTGGCACTCAAGATGGTGAAGAATTGATATAAATGTATTAAAGAATCTCCCAGAGTGAACAAAGCACAGATGTTTCAGTCCTAGAATATAGTTCATAGTGGCTTAAGTAGAGGTCAGTGCTTGGGAGAAGACCGCGGCATCCACCGCTGTGTCCTAAAACGTAAGTTTTTGGAGCGAGAGCAGGTACCAGATAAAACTACAGGTTATCATATATTGATGATGGCCATGCATAAGCAAGTAAGGTTCAAACATAAGTTTAAGGGCTCGCTTGCACAACCGTATTTCCGGTATGGGTGCTGTCCAACAAAATGTCGTATCAAACTCTGACCAATGTTATTCTATGGGGCACAAGTCTGATTCTTTTCTTGGATCAAGTCTGTCCGAGGATAAAAATTGCAACATGCAGAATTTGCCTTCTTAAATCAGATCACACTTGACCATGCAATTCAATGGGTCCGTGGAATAAATTGTCATCGTAGTCCGGTCCGATTTTCATGGACTGACAGATTGGAGAAGATGGAGATTTGTTTTTCTATTTTCTCCACATCCCTGAAAATTGGATCACACTTTGATTAAACACTGATCATGCTCTCATCGAAGTGTAATTAGTATAATTGAGTTCTAAGGGGAAAACATTTCTCCTTGCGGAGACTGACAAACCAATCTGGCTGTCTCCACAAGGAGAAATGCTTTCCCCTTAAACCCCAGCAGAGCTCTCATTCAGTGAGATCAGATCTCATACTTTGCACTGACGAGGGACAATCATCCCGAAACACCGTGTCTGAAAATTGAGGTTCTGATCTGGCATAAATCCTAGGTCATATGAAAAGGCTCATTAAAGGACGACTATTGACTTTTAGGATTGCTCGTTCGTCTCCTTTCTCCCTGAAGAGACAAGTAGCATAATTGAAGAAGTCATACAAAATCAACCGGTAGAATCAAGATCTCTACAATAAAAAGTTCACCATGAACCTAAAAAAACAAACATTGTCCTTTCCAGGATGACTATAAGAAGTTGACCCATCACGTAGAAACTCTAAGGGCTCATTCAGACATCTGTACAAGATGGTACGAGCACAGACCACAATACCCGGACTGGCTGCAGGTCTCCCGTTCTGCCATGAGAGCTTCATATAATTCTTTGAGGCTGGCACGCTTAGGTTGGGAGTCCGAATTTGGACCATGTTTCACAGATGTCTTCACGAGTCCTTAAGTTTATCTATGGTGTCCTAATATTTACTTTTCCATGATTCTCAACAACTTTTCAAAGACTGACCCTGTTCATTTTCCTTGACTTGGCCTAAGCCTATCCACAACTATCTTTCCTTCTTAAACAGGTGCACATCCGCCATCCAGAGGTAGGTGGTACCTGTTCCCTTCTTGACGTTTATTAGCAGTTTCTGCTATTGTACCCAAGCACCTGCATGCAATAAAAACCATTACGTATGGGAGGCCATGAGGAAATTAAGTGACCTTTCCCAAGGGCTACATATTTCCTTAAGATGTTTATTACAGATGAAGAGGTCCCGAGGTAGAACATTAACAACTTGTAGAGTGATAAAAGGATTTTTTATCATTTCTCTCTGACAGAGAAAGGAAGAAACCTTGCAGTTGATCCATTAAAAAAATATTTCCTAGTCGCTCCTTCTAGCAACTAGGACAAACCAACGCGGCCAACGTTGAGGGAAGAATTAATATAGATTAAAGTCTTGCGGCCCTTGACATGCTGTCAGGTGTTGCGCTAATTAATAATTGTAGAGATTTAATGGGGACAAACTTCAGTGCTTTCTAAGATGCAGTCACTTGGAAATCAGTTAAAAAAAAAATAAAAAAATAATAAAAAAAAAAAAATCTGGAAAAGATCTATTTCCCAACAGCTTGTGGAAAGATGCCGTAAACGTCTGGAAATCTTATTCCTTCTGAATAATTTGCAAAAGCAGCATAAGTTTTTAAACACTTTGCATTTGGAATAGCTTTTATAGCATAAAGTCATCCATAAAACCTTATCCCAAAAATGTGCTGCAATTTTACCCCAATGACACGGCTTCCTAAACCGTTTATAAGAAATCTTGTATTCACAAAAAAAAAAAGAATTGCGAATTTTATTATAAAATTCCGTATTGAAATTAAAACATTCCGACAATTATGTTTCAATTTTTTTTTTTCTTTTCTTGCGTCAAATTTATTCCCTTTTTTTTTTTCGGACAATTTTGTATAGAGGAGTCTACAAGGGCTTTGGGAACAATTTATATGATTTCAATGACTATAACACACCAGATTACATTTTATTGCTTTATATTGTTTTGTATAAATCTAAAGTTTCATTGTCTTTTTATATAAATATATATTTTTATTTTTCCTGAATTTAATTTATCCACCAGTGTTATTGCCACATTGTTTTTGCATCCCATAAAATATAGGTCTGTGTTTCTAATGTATTCTTTGCTTTAAAAGTCTTAAGCATTTAGGCAAATAGCTATAATATGAATATCCTAAATCTGTGGCTTACAATTCATCTGACTCTTATTTCTAAACAAAAAAGAATAAAATAAGAAATAATAATTTATATATATATATATATATTTATATATTTATTTTTTTTTGGGGGGGGGGAAAGTGCGTCTTATAAAGCGAAAAATCCGGTATATATATATATATATATATATATATATATATATACACCGGATTTTTCGCTTTATAAGACGCACTTTTTTCGCCCAAAATTGTGGGGAAAATAGGGGTGCGTCTTACAAAGTGAATGTAACTTACCAGGCAGTAATGCGGCGGTGGAGTGAGTCACAGGAGGCTGGTGCTGCCGCTGGAGCGGAGTCGGCCCCCATGGATCCCCCGGCAATCGGCTGCGGTGGCGGCCGCCATGGATCCCGCGGCAATCGGCTACAGCAGCGGTCACCATAGCTGAAATCTTTATCTGCGCCTGCGCTGCCTCCAACGCGACCTCCGGAAAATGGCTGCGGAGGTGACGCAGGCGCAGATGGAAATCTCAGAGAAGCGAGATCTCCATCTGCGCATGCGCCGCCTTCCGTAGCCATTTTCCTGAAGTCCATCGCGTCAGAGGCTACGCAGGCGCAGATAGAGATCGCGGCTCTCGAAGATCGCGATCTGCGCATGCGCGGGCTCCATTTTAGATCTCCGCAGCAGGCGGAGACTATCATAAGAAAGAGGAGAGAGAGAAGAACGATTCTCCTCCTCCTCGCTAGGGCTGGATGCTGATTGGTGGAGACAACTTCTGCAGAGCTGCCTCCACCAATCAGTGATCTGAGCCTGACAAAGTGTTGTCAGTTAAACGAAGGGTCCTAATAGGTGAGCAAAAAACACTGAAGGGGAACACAACCCCCATCATCAGCCTTCAGAATATACTGTATCAATCGGTGTATTCTGAAGGATGATGGGGGCTGTAGTCCTTTAGTGTAAACACTCCAGGGAGGGACTAATGTAGTGGCCAAAGTGTAAATGTGACTACCACCCCCCTCATCTTTCAGAATACAGCCATGTATGGTATACAGTACATGGGTGTATTCCTAAGGATGAGGGGGGTGGTAGTCCCAGATCCTCATAAAAGTGCATCATGCAGGTCCCCCATAGCCGTGTCATCCACGGATCCCACATAACAGTGCATCATCCACAGGTCCCCATAATAGTGTGTCATCCACAGGTCCCCCATAGCAATGCATCATCCACAGGTCCCCCATAATAGTGCGTCATCCTCAGATCCCCCACAGCAGTGTCATCCACAGGTCCCCCATAATAGTGCGTCATCCACAGGTCCCCCATAGCAGTGCATTATCCACAGATCTCCCACAGCAATGTCATCCACAGGTCCCCCATAATAGTGCATCATCCTCAGGTCCCTCATAACAGTGCGCCATCTACAGGTCCCCCATAGCAGTGTCATTCACAGGTCCCCCATAGCAGTGCGTTATCCACAGGTCCCCCACAGCAGTGCATCATCCACAGATCCCCCCATAACAGACCCTCCTGTTGAGTCTAAATTGTTAAAATAATGTTTTTTTTAATTTTATTAAAATGTTTTAGCACACTATTTGGCTCAATTTTTTTTTTTTAATTCTCCTCCTCTAAAACCTAGGTGCGTCTTATAATCAGGTGCGTCTTATAAAGCGAAAAATACGGTGTGTGTATGTGTGTGTATATATATATAGAGTAAAGATCAAAAGTTTGGACACACCTTCTCATTCAAAGAGTTTTCTTTATTTTCATGACTCTGAAAATTGTAGATTCACATTGAAGGCATCAAAACTATGAATTAAAACATGTGGAATGAAATACTTAAAAAAGTGTGAAACAACTGAAAATATGTCTTATATTCTAGGTTCTTCAAAGTAGCCACCTTTTGCTTTGATTACTGCTTTGCACACTCTTGGCATTCTCTTGATAAGCTTCAAGGGGTAATCACTGGAAATGGTTTTCCAACAGTCTTGAAGGAGTTCCCAGAGATGCTTAGCACTTGTTGGCCCTTTTGCCTTCACTCCGCGGTCCAGCTCACCCCAACCCATCTCGATTGGGTTCAGGTCTGGTGACTGTGGAGGCCAGGTCATCTGGCGTAGCACCCCATCACTCTCCTTTTTAGTCAAATAGCCCTTGCACAGCCTGGAGGTGTGTTTGGGGTCATTGTCCTGTTGAAAAATAAATGATAGTCCAACTAAACGCAAACCGGATGGAATAGCACGCCGCTGCAAGATGCTGTGGTAGCCATGCTGGTTCTGTATGCCTTCAATTTTGAATAAATTCCCAACAGTGTCACCAGCAAAGCCCCCCCCAACACCATCACACCTCCTCCTCCATGCTTCATAGTGGGAACCAGCCATGTAGAGTCCATCCGTTCACCTTTTCTACAAAGACACGGTGGTTGGATCCAAAGATCTCAAATTTGGACTCATCAGACCAAAGCACAGATTTCCACTGGTCTAATGTCCATTCCTTGTGTTCTTTAGCCCAAACAAGTCTCTTCTGCTTGTTGCCTGTCCTTAGCAGTGATTTCCTAGCAGCTATTTTACCATGAAGGCCTGCTGCACAAAGTCTCCTCTTACCAGTTGTTCTAGAGATGTGTCTGCTGCTAGAACTCTGTGTGGCATTGACCTGGTCTCTAATCTGAGCACTCTCCCATCCTCCGCCGCTCTTCCGTCCGCCGCTCCTCCATCCGCTTAAGTGTACCCTTTGTTTTTTGAGCAGTATATGTATATATGCAGTATATATATATATATATATATATATATATATATATATATATATATATATATAATATAATATATATATATATATATACGGTCAAAGTGTTGGCACCCTTGAAATTGTTCCTGTAAAAGAAGTATTTCTCACAGAAAATTGTTGCAATTACACGTTTTCTTATACCCTTGATTATTTCCTTTGTGTGTTGGATCAACAGGAAAAAAAAACAGAAAAAAAGGAAAATTGGACAAAATTTCACACAAAATCCCCCAAAATGATGCGGACAAAATTGTTGACACCTTCATCTTAATGACTGAATGCAATTTGCTAATGGCACTCAACTCAAACTTTGATCAGAGTTTGAGTCGACTGTCATTTACTGGGGTCCAGGTCTTTCGCATGGGAGAATTGGAGCACAGGTGAGGAGACATATGTTCTCCATTGTTTGTGATGACATCCATGTGAAGTCCGATGTTTCACGGTGCGCACCATCCAATATACTCTGCTAATCGCAGCATGCTGCTAATTTTTTATCATACCAAGAAACATACGCTCATTGGATTGGCCTATAGAATTACATTGGTCAGTGTTACACATTCATATGAGCGAGTTCTTAAAATACCAGCCAATTTACAGGGCAGGAGAGATGCAGGATGACAAGTTTATCCACCTTCCTTGTAATCAATTGTAACCGTGTCCTTAAGAAGTTCTGCAATTAAATACAGTTAGGTCCAGAAATATTTGGACAGTGACACAATTTTCGCGAGTTGGGCTCTGCATGCCACCACATTGGATTTGAAATGAAACCTCTACAACAGAATTCAAGTGCAGATTGTAACGTTTAATTTGAAGGTTTGAACAAAAATATCTGATAGAAATTGTAGGAATTGTACACATTTCTTTACAAACACTCCACATTTTAGGAGGTCAAAAGTAATTGGACAAATAAACCAAACCCAAACAAAATATTTTTATTTTCAATATTTTGTTGCGAATCCTTTGGAGGCAATCACTGCCTTAAGTCTGGAACCGATGGACATCACCAAACGCTGGGTTTCCTCCTTCTTAATGCTTTGCCAGGCCTTTACAGCCGCAGCATTCAGGTCTTGCTTGTTTGTGGGTCTTTCCGTCTTAAGTCTGGATTTGAGCAAGTGAAATGCATGCTCAATTGGGTTAAGATCTGGTGATTGACTTGGCCATTGCAGAATGTTCCACTTTTTTGCACTCATGAACTCCTGGGTAGCTTTGGCTGTATGCTTGGGGTCATTGTCCATCTCTACTATGAAGCGCCGTCCGATCAACTTTGCGGCATTTGGCTGAATCTGGGCTGAAAGTATATCCCGGTACACTTCAGAATTCATCCGGCTACTCTTGTCTGCTGTTATGTCATCAATAAACACAAGTGACCCAGTGCCATTGAAAGCCATGCATGCCCATGCCATCACGTTGCCTCCACCATGTTTTACAGAGGAGGTGGTGTGCCTTGGATCATGTGCCGTTCCCTTTCTTCTCCAAACTTTTTTCTTCCCATCATTCTGGTACAGGTTGATCTTTGTCTCATCTGTCCATAGAATACTTTTCCAGAACTGAGCTGGCTTCATGAGGTGTTTTTCAGCAAATTTAACTCTGGCCTGTCTATTTTTGCAATTGATGAATGGTTTGCATCTAGATGTGAACCCTTTGTATTTACTTTCATGGAGTCTTCTCTTTACTGTTGACTTAGAGACAGATACACCTACTTCACTGAGAGTGTTCTGGACTTCAGTTGATGTTGTGAACGGGTTCTTCTTCACCAAAGAAAGTATGCGGCGATCATCCACCACTGTTGTCATCCGTGGACGCCCAGGCCTTTTTGAGTTCCCAAGCTCACCAGTCAATTCCTTTTTTCTCAGAATGTACCCGACTGTTGATTTTGCTACTCCAAGCATGTCTGCTATCTCTCTGATGGATTTTTTCTTTTTTTTCAGCCTCAGGATGTTCTGCTTCACCTCAATTGAGAGTTCCTTAGACCGCATGTTGTCTGGTCACAGCAACAGCTTCCAAATGCAAAACCACACACCTGTAATCAACCCCAGACCTTTTAACTACTTCATTGATTACAGGTTAACGAGGGAGACGCCTTCAGAGTTAATTGCAGCCCTTAGAGTCCCTTGTCCAATTACTTTTGGTCCCTTGAAAAAGAGGAGGCTATGCAATACAGAGCTATGATTCCTAAACCCTTTCTCCGATTTGGATGTGAAAACTCTCATATTGCAGCTGGGAGTGTGCACTTTCAGCCCATATTATATATATAATTGTATTTCTGAACGTGTTTTTGTAAACAGCTAAAATAACAAAACTTGTGTCACTGTCCAAATATTTCTGGACCTAACTGTATGGCAGCGTAATGGAAAAAGCCCTGCTGTCTCCTTGCACTTGTCACTTGGCAGCCCCTATGTGATCCCATTACACTGCCTCTGTCATTCTGCAGGTGCCGTGTCAGAAGCCACGGCCGCAGCTGGAAGATGCTATTAGAAGTTGTATTTTATTATAAGGGCAAGGTGTTGGTCATCTTAAATTCAAAAGACACAGCACAACTAATTGTAGCACAATTTTTGTTCAGGGGCACAGTGTGTTGCCCTATGACAGTGAATAGGGGTATTATATTCATGGGCATAGCGGAAACATGTATGGCAAAAGTGAAAAAACATAAAAAAAACTGCCCAAAAAAACTGGCCAGTAAGCAAGGAAGAAGTCGTGATTATGGTCTGGTAAGTCAGAGAGGATATCACCTTTGAGTCACACCATGTTGATTCTTCCCTGACTTGAAGTGATTCATTGGTATTATATTCATGGGCATAGAGGAAACATGTATGATAAAAGTGAAAAAAACCCAAAAAACTGGGCATGAAACAAGGAAGAAGTCATGATAATGGTCTGGTAAGTCATAGAAGATATTACCTTTGAGTCACACCATGTTTAGTCTTCCCTGACCTCATCTGATTCATTGGTTTTATATTTATGGGTATAGAGGAAACATGTATGATAAAAGTGAAAAAACATAAAACCCCCCCCCAAAAATCTAGCCAGCAAGCAAGGGAGAAGTTGTGATAGTGGTCTGGCCAGTCATAGAGGATGTCACCTTTGAGTCACACCATGTTTATTCTTCCCTGACGTCGTCTGATCAGTGCTCATTCACACATCTTGTACAAGAAAAGTTTCATTAATGATTTGGATCAGAAATTCATCATAGCTTGGTCTGAGATTCATCAACTTTTCAAATTTTCTCTCCAGGACAGGAGACAAACTCTAGCGCAGCGCCACCTATTGGAAGTAGCGATCCTAAAAGTTAAATGTGGATTTTTAACAATCCTTTACAAATTACTTAGGATATATATATGCCAGATCAGAATCCCAATTTGCAGACACGGTGTTTCGGGGTGCTTGCCCCTCGTCAGTGCAAAGTATGGGGTGTCTGATCTGGCTATGAGAAGCTTTGTGGGGCCACGGGGGAACACTATTCTCCTTATGGAGACTTTGCAAACCAGTCTGACTGGATGCTAATAAGGGGACTTATAGCTGCCATGCCCCTCTGCAAAATATTCAAATTTTCTCTCCAGGACAGGAGGCAAACTCTAGCGCAGCGCCACCTATTGGAAGTAGCGATCCTAAAAGTTAAATGTGGATTTTTAACAATCTTTTACAAATAAATTAGGATATATATGCCAGATCAGAATCCCAATTTGCAGACACGGTGTTTCGGGGTGCTTGCCCCTCGTCAGTGCAAAGTATGGGGTGTCTGATCTGGCTTTTCACTAATGAGAAAAAATGTTCTCCATATTCACTTATCTATCAGTCCATAAAAAACAGCACACAGCTGGCACCATATGTTTTCATGGACTCATAGACTTTCATTGCCGAGTTTGATCTGACACTCAGATCAATATTTGATATGTCCCCGCGATTTTGTGTGGATCACTCAGTCTGCAAAAAAATCATTAATATGTGAACAGCCCTATAGACTCTCTGTAACGCCAGTGTTCCTGTCTCTAAATACTATGACGCCCCGGTGCTTCATAGCGCCAATGTCCCTTCACTTTCCTCTCTCTCAGCTAAGTAAGGACCCTAATGCCGTTCCTTTCTTGGCCGCCCGTTTGTCATGGCAGATGTGCACGTGTCATGTGGCCCTTTGCACTATCGCATAGCCATCCACTTGCGTTTCGGTCCTCTGTTCCCTGCAATGTCATCCCATGCTGCGTGGTCCTCTGCTTGCTAGCATGGCTGCCACATGTTGTGTGGTTCTCTGTACTCCAGTGTTGACGCCTACGTGTAGTATGGACCCCTTTTTGAATCCACGGCTGCCCCCGTGTGTTTTGGTCCTCGGCTCCTGTCCAGGTCCCTAGGCTCCATGCCCTGTGCATTCCGCATGGGGTTTTCTGGTCTCCAGCCTAGGGTGCACTAGCGTGCTCCCCACCTCTTAAGGGAAAAGCAAAGCAATCACACCTTGAAAAGGTGTCCCCAGCCTATCACTGTGTAGCACCAGGTATTTAAGGCTCCCTCACCTGTTGGAGGGGCCTGAGCAACTCATTAGGTTTATGATCTAGTCCTATCATGTTTGTCCACCCTATTGCTCTGGTCTGCCTGTATCTCTGATGCCCTGGCCTATCAGGTCGTCGCAGGGTATTGTGCAATCTGCCCTTCTGCACAGTATCCAATCCTCCTTGGTTACGGGTCCTGGTCCTCTGGTGTTGCTAAGATCTTAGCCAGTCAAAATCCTAGAAACACTTTACACCATACCCACCAGACACACCATTGGGGGGCCTGAAGGGAATAGGGCCGCCCACTTGGGGGGTTGGTAGGGGAAGGTGAGAAAGTGAAGGAGAACCGAAAAAGGAGTGGAAGGAGTATGAGGTTGAGTGGTGACTCTCTGAGAGGGAGAGGTCACCGGTGAGGAGCAGGGCTCCTTGAGTACTAGGTGGCAGATGTTGGTCTGGGCCTGGTAGGAGCTGGAACCCCGGTCACAGGGGATCGTATCAAGGCGCAGGGATTGCTGAGGAGGGCAGCCGGTGGCCTTGAGCCATCTCTGGGCAGGGGACAGGGCACGACGGGGTACGTGGACCCTAGGTCGGGAAGTAGCTTCAAGCGTCCTGGTAATTTACCCGACGGGGGTGAAGCCTTCAAGATTCATCCCTCAACCACCCCAAAATCGGGGTACTAGTGCACCCATCGGATAGGACTTTCCCAAACACAGTCCATCAAATCCCAAGTGTGAACCCTGAGAGCAAGCTCACTCGTTAGCCATACGAGTGAGCGGGACCCGACTAGTTCCACACTACTGGGTCCAAACAGTGAACAAGGTGCCACGGAAAAGGCCACAGGCTAACAAGCAACACCAAGGGCACGGACCCAAGCGTGCTCCCTCCTGGCTGCAGCGGTGCTCAGAATTCTGGTTTACAAGCTGTCGGTGTGACTGAGTGAGTACGCAAAAACCTTTCCTTCTCCCAACGGCACCCCACTCCTGCACTACCAACACTGGGCCCCGGGGCACAAACCCCCCTACCAACGGAGGGGTTTAACACCTTGCTGCTGCACCATCGCCACCGGGCTCCCCTTTTCCCCAACAGCAGCGGTGGTATCTCACCTTACCACGCACTGTTGGTGGCGTCACAAACTTCTAACTCCCCTGTACATACTCCCCTTTTCAACCTCGAGTGTCCGCACGAAACCCCGGGTCCGGAGAACCCTCGAGCCACTGCGGTTCCGGATCCAAGCGGCTCGGCCATTGGCACCGGGGTGGTACATATCCAGCTCAAGTCCTCCATGAAACCAGTTATATGTCTGCTGTGCTGAAGTTCCTAGACTCGTCCTGCCTGTGTTCCTCATCCAGTTTGTGTGTTTGTACCAGACCTGTTCTGTGTTCCTAGACCTATCCCGGCTGTGTTCCCAAAGTTTATTCCTGTGTCCTGATATCAGCGTGAATCCTGCGCTCATCCCTGTGTCCTACCTGAAGTCCAATGCCCTGCCTGACTCCCGTGCGCTGTCTTAGTCTGGTTTCATGCCTCAGTCCGGCATACCCTGTGTCCGGTGTATCCAGAGAGCGGCATATTCTGAGACCGTCATATCCAGAGACTGGCATATCCAAGGTCCAGCATAAGCTGAGTCTGGTGTTGCGCGCCTTGCCTGTGTTCTTGCACCTGCTTCGCCTGTGTACCTGCACCAGTCTTGCATTTGTCTCAGTACCTGCCTGTACCTGATATCCTATGCCTGGGGAGCTGTACCAGTACCTTGCAGTACCTGATGACTGTGCCAGTGATTGCCTTCCTGCCAGTATCTGATGTCTTGTGCCACTAACTGATGAACTTTGCCTGTTGAACTGTACCAGTACCTTGCAGTACCGAATGACCATGTCAGTGCCTGCCGTCCTGCGTGTATCTGATGTCCTGTCCCAGTCAGTACCTGATATCCTGTCCCTGATGACACGTGCCAATACCTGACAACTGTGCTAGTGCCTGCTGTCATGCCAGCATCTGATGCCCTGTATCCAGTACCCGCCCTGTGTTCCAGAACTTGCCTCTATTTGAGTACCTGTTCCAGTCCTGTCTCATTCCTTTTTCAGCTCTATGTGACTGCTAGTACTTATCATGTCATAGTGAACCGCCCTGGGGGCTCGGCTGCCTGCCGAGCCACTCGGATCCGGGCTCGGGTTGTCGGTGGCTCGAGCGCCTCCGGACCGGGGGTCACGTCGCTCCGAAAAGGGGGGTGATCTTACTGGCGCTACGGGTAGGGGTGGTGTGGTGGACGGTTCACGGCCGAAGCCCTGGTATTAGTAAAGTTCGTGATGCCACCCACGGGTCGTGGTGATTGTAGATGTCGCGGGCGGAGGAGGGGACACTGCGCTCACCCACTGCTCAGGTCCGGCTGCTGCTGCTGCTCGGTGGTGGCTCGAGCGGTGGGCCGGATCCTGGGGACTCGAGCGGCGTTCCTCGCCCGTGAGTGAAAGGGGGTGTTGGTGTGTGGTTTGGAGATATTGTCCATGACGCCACCCACGGTTGTGGTGAAGTTGTGACACCACCGCTGCTCTGGACGGGGATCCCGGGAGCGATGACAGGGAGCAGCTTGGATGTTGGTTCTCCCCTCCGTGGGTAGGGGGGTTGGTTGTCCCGGGGCCCGGTGAGGAGTAGGGATGCAGGCGGGTTACGGGGCCTGGTGAGGTGCAGGGTCGCGGGGGGTACTCACTCAGCCAGTAATTCACCCAGAGTCTCTGGTCAAACAAACGGCTGGATGGACAGGTCCCACAGGCGGCTGCGGTTGTTCTCCTCCCGGTAGGTTGATGGTGACTGCCTTTCCCTGCACCTGTGTTGTGTTTATGGTTCCAATGGCTTCCCACCGGTAACCCGCTCCCCAGCTTGGATGGATGCTGAGGGAGCCCCTTTTGCCCGCAGGCTCTGGCCCTGGGAACTGTAGCCTTGGCGGTGACTGTGTTTCCCTCTACGGTGTGAGCGGTTGCCTTCAATCGGGTCTTGACTGCTGGGAAACCCCGGAGGTTCCCTTCGCTAATGGATTTGACCGGTTTTACGGCAACTCCTAGCCTGGTCGGGGTCCGTAGGCCCTGCCGAATGGTGCCGGCTTCTCTTCACTCCCCGATCCGGTACCGGCGGGCCACCGCCCGTCCCCGGTCCGTACGGTTCACTCCAATCAGCCTCTCCTGCAGACGGTCACCACCGTCTGCCAACCTTGCTGGGTGCCCGGGCCACACACCCGGACACGGTCAGTCTCCTCTACTACCACTTCACTCTCCAAAACTAATCTGACTACTTTTCCCGCCTCCAGGACTGTGAACTCCTCGGTGGGCGAGACCAACCGCCTGGCCCACCCCCTGGTGTGGACATCAGCCCCTGGAGGAAGGCAACAAGGATTTGTGTTTGACTTAGGTGTGCCTAGCCGGGGTGTAGGGTGTGTTGGTGTAGTACCTGTGACGACCTGGCTTGTCCAGGGCACCACATAGACACCACCGCTGCGGTGAAGGTATGGGGGCTCCCGGGATCGATGTAATGGTGCAGCTAGGTGTTGACCCCTCCGTGGGTAGGGGATGTTGGTCCCGGGTCCCGGTTGGCGAGGGCTGGGGTGCAGGGCGGAGTGTTGCGATGCAGTGCATGATGGCACTGTTGTACTCATGATTATAACCACACAAAGAGTCACTGGTAAACCAAGTTCGGTGATGATCGGTGCCCGCAGCTGGCTGCGTGTTCTCCTAGTAAGGTTGGTAATGTCCGCCTTTCTCCTGCACCTCTGTGTAGTGACTTTTGACTCCTATGCCTAAGCAACGGTAGTCCACTCCCCGACTTGTGTACGCCGGAGGAGCCCGTTTGCCCGCAGACGCTGGCCCTTTGGATCTCTGGCCCTTGGCGGTGGCACTTATCCGTACTGGTTGGGCTGTTGCCTTCAATCGGGACTTAGGTGGGAAAGGACCCTGAGGTCCAGACCACAATCAGTTAATTTGACTAAGATCCAGTGGCTTCTGGACTAGTTCGGGGTCTGAGTACCCTGCCTGGTGCTCCGGTATCCAGTTGGCTCCCCGATTCGGTTCCGGGAGGCCACTACCCTGTCCTGGTCCCTTACGGTTCCACCTGTCGTCTTCCCGGTCTCCTGCAGGCAGCCACTATCGTCTGCCTCCTGGCCGAAAAGGGTACCTAGGCTCCTACCCAGGCCCCTGACAGTTCCTAGTTTTTCTCCTCCACTCCTCCTCTGTCAACTGTCAACACTATTCTGTTTTGTGTTCCCGCCCCAGGCAATCCGAACTGCTTGGTGGGCGTCGCCAACTGCCTGACTCCACCCCACCGGGTGTGAACGTCAGGACCTGGGAGGGGTGACTCAGGGTTTCAATGTGTGCCTGCTATTACCTTACTAGGGTGGGGTGTGGTGCGTGGGACTACCTGTGACCCCTGGCTAGTCCAGGGCGTCACATTAGCTACACTCCTGTCCTACTGTCACACAACTCCGTTCAGCTACTACAATCCTGGTCACTGCCCTGGGAGTGACACCTGGCGTCTATTGGCAGCCAAGCCCATCCTTACCATCAGAGGCTATATTGAATACCCGGTAGGTTCTTAGTTAAGCCACTCCCACACCAGGACAAGCCCAGGTCCACCTGTCATCCAGTGGGTCTACGCCCACTTACCTGCTCGCACACACAAGCGTTACACTATTACAGGAACAAATCTCATTCATGAATAATATGGATAACATTTGTACGTGAAAAATTGCTGTGTGAATGAGTCCTTAGTTGTAAAATATATTTAATTTGGAGTATTGTAACTATTTTGTTTAGTTCTATTGTTGATGTGGGAATATTTTTCTACCAGGAAATACATTGTAGACATCCCTTACATGCAAGCTTGGACTGGCCCATACGAGAACCGGAGAATCCTCCGGTGGGCCCCTTTGCAGTAGTACATCACTTACGCCCCCCCCAAACATGATTGTTTCCCTATGTACAGACAAAGGAAGCATCTCATCATGCATTTTACAACTTACCCAGTATATTATTATGTAGAAACATAAGTATTGTATTTTCTGGATTATAAAACACACTTTTTCCCCCAAAACTGGGAGAATAGTGGGGGTGCGTCTTATAATCTGGATATGGCTTACCGGGTGTGGCAGTGGTCGAGAGCGGTCACAGTGGGCAGGGTTGGTGATATTGAGGTTTTCAGAGGAGGGGATGTCACAGCAGTGGAGTGGCTAAGGAGCGCTGGTGATATTGCGGACTAGGGGGTGTCGCAGCTTCGGGCTCCATTGGTCTACTGGCAGGCTGTGGGCTCCATTGAAGTCCGCAACCCACCAGAAGATCAATGGAATTCTCCGCCGCGACACCCCAAAGCACGCAGTATTGCCGATCCTCCATTCCCTGACCCTCCTGAGCCGCGACACCCTTTCTTTTGAGCATCACCGACCCTTCATCAACTGACCTTCCTGAGCCCCGACATCCTCTCCTCTGAGCCCACAGCATCACCGACCCTCCATCCATTAACACCCCTGAGCCGTGACACCCGCTCCTTTGAGCCCTCAGCATCGTCTAACCCTCCGA
Organism: Anomaloglossus baeobatrachus; assembly: GCF_048569485.1. Taxonomy (NCBI): domain Eukaryota; kingdom Metazoa; phylum Chordata; class Amphibia; order Anura; family Aromobatidae; genus Anomaloglossus; species Anomaloglossus baeobatrachus. The sequence continues at coordinate 193,401,438 of NC_134361.1, forward strand.
GCCTGTAGCATCGCTGACCCTGCCTCCTGTGACCATCCTGAGCCGCTCCTCCACCGCCGCTCCCCCCTGGGGAGCTAATATAAGACACAGGATTATAAGACGGACCCTCATTATTTTAACATTAAAAATTTTTTTCCTATTCTCATCCTCTAAATTTGGGGCGCATCTTATAATCCAGTGCGTCTTATAAAACGAAAAATACTGTAAATTTGTGAATGTAATATTTGCATGTAGTTGATCAGTGGGTCACCAGAGTCAATGTGACTGGTTGACCCCTGCTTACATGCAATCGCTGGTAGACCAGCCAGCCTTCCACCCATCTGATATGGCGTTGCACATGCTTTATCAGCTGCTTTCTGAACTTTGTGGCCTTCAGATGCTCTATCAGATGTGAACTGCTGATTACAGCATTTCATGAGGCTACTAAACCCTTAAATCTAGCAGATGTTTTTCCATCGGCTGAGTCCTCCTCGCTATAACCGTCGTCACACAGTGACCGATCAGTCACCGTCGCTGTGCTCTTCCAATTCACATTGTTTGGCATCTGAAATTCTCTCATACATTCCATATTGATCCCAATTGTTAAAACCACAGAATCCAAGGGCGTGGGGGCAGACAGATTTTCCGTCTGGTTTTGCTTTGAAGAAGATAGGGAAAGAAAAAAAAAATAAAGACATATCCGCAGGGTGAATTCATGAACTTGAATGCAGAAAATTCGTAGAATGTGTCCACTTGTGCTTGGCAACTTCCTAATGCTTCATCCGTTTCCCTAAATAAAATAACCCCATATGGGACATGTTTTCCATGTCTGGGAACGTGAAGTATAATCTCTTGCCCCTGAACTTAAAAAATAAAATCCATCTAGATGAAAAACAAATAATGGCATTTACACAAGCAAGGTCAGAAGGAGAACAAGCGTAATGAGTGGGATAGGAAGAGTTAATTGACAGCCCCCATAGGTACATGCACAACCTGTTATATAATAGATACCTGCCCTGTGTTTGTAATGCACACATTTGTGTATACACTGCAGATACAGCCGCTTGTGTGTATGACTCGGACTTCTAAAAACTCTGCTTCTTGTTTATTGTGTGGTATATACAATACACAGTCCAATACACATGTACACATACCCATATACATCCACAGGACAGGTAATAAATGGATGATGGCTGGAGGTCCGACCACCGGAACATCACTAATCTCCTAGTCCCCTTTGTGAATGGAGCAGAAGTAAAGTATCAGTGGCGCAACTAGAGACCGAGGGGTCTTGGTGCAAAATTTGAACTTGGGCCCCTACCAGCATATTGGTCAGATAAATTGACCCTTGTAACGTTCTAGATCCTATAAAGGCGTGTATTTGTGTCCCATGTATTAATGTCCTCCATCCTGGATCGTACAGATAATAATCTCCCTCATCTTCACTTCTATCTGTAATAATATCCCCATCCTTGACTGTTTCAGTAATAATTCCCCCTATCCTGGGCCCCATCCTATAACAATGACCCTTATACCACAAGAACCCCCTGGTATAATGTCCCCCATACTGGTATAATGTCTTCCATCCTGGGCCGCTTCCTGGTATAATGTCCCCGATACTGTCACGTTCCCCGGTGCTCCTGCCATGCTCCCCGGCTCCTCTGCCACGCTCCCCGGTTCCTCTGCCACGCTCCCCCGCTCCCAGACCTCGCTTCCCCGCTCCCGTGCCACGCTCCCCGGTCCCCCGCTCCTCAGCCTCCATACTCCCTCACCTGCGTCCTCCAGGCAACCCGGTCCCCGGTCCCGGCGCCTGTCTGCTGTCCTGAGCCAGCCCGGCACTCCTGTCTCCTGCACACCGCATCCTGCTCTGGCTTCTGGCACCCGGGCCTCGCGCATGCGCATTACGGCGCGCGGTCATTTACCTTTTCTTAAAGGGCCAGCGTCCTCCAACAGGATATTGAAGATGCAGGTACAGGGTATATAGAGGGTTCCTTTCCAAGTGGGCGGGGCCTGCTCTTCGTGTTTGCTAAGCTAGGAGTCAGGTCTCCCTGTGCCTTGTCCCGTACTCACATATCTCTCTTGTAGAGTCGTTCCTGCCTCGCCAACCGGTCCTGACGATTCCAGAACCCCGAATGGTGACTGTCCGTCATCTCATCAGTCCCTACCATCTCCGATCCCTGGATCCGTGTGGTGACCCACCTCCTCGCTCCGTTGGTTCCGGATTCTGCCTGACATCATCTCGGCCTCCGAACCTGAGCTCCGTCACCCGGACTACCTTCAGAGACTCCGTGGTCCCAGGGACTTCTTCACTCCACTCCTCTGAACGGACTGTCCTGCTACCCGTAGTGCTCCGGCTACCGGGCACCTTGCCCTCGGTGAGGTGTTCAGCCCAGTGGATCCACCTCCTGGGCCTACCCGTCCTCCTGGTCCTAACAGTAACAGATACTGGTATAATGTCTTCCATCCTGGGCCTCTTCCTGGTATAATGTCCCCTATCCTTTTATACAGTCCTCCATCCTGGGCCTCTTCCTGGTATAATGTCCACCATACTGGTATTATGTCCTCCAATCTGGGCCACTCTCTGGTATAATGTCCCCTATCCTGTTATACTGTCCTCCATCCTGGGCATCTTCCTGGTATAATGTCCCCTATCCTGGTATTATGTCCCGCATCCTGGGCCTCTTCCTTGTATAATAACCCCTATCCTGTTATACTGTCCTCCATCCTGGGCCTCTTTCTTGTATAATGTTCCCTATACTGGTCCACTTCCTAGTATAATGTCCCCCATTCTGGCCCCTCTAAGGCCGCTTTACACGCAACGACATCGCTAACGAGATGTCGCTAACTTAGAAAGGAGGGGGTTCGCCGGTCACAGATAAGTAGTGTGACAGGTCCGAGCGATGTTGTGCGCCACGGGCAGCGAGTTGGCCGTGACGCACAACCGACAGGGGCGGGTACGCTCGCTAGCGATCTCGCTAGCGAGATCGCAGCGTGTAAAGTGCCCTTTAGAGTAATAATGTCCCCCATCCTAGGCTCTTCGAGTAATAATGCCCCCCATCCTATTACAATGTGTGCTATTCTGGACCCCTTCCTGGTATATTGTCCCCCATCCTGGTATAATGTCCTCCATCCTTGGCCTCTTCCTGGTATAATGTCCCATATCCTGGTCCTCTGTCTGCTATAATCCCCCATCCTGGTATAATGTCCCTCATCCTGGGCCCCTACCACTAATATTGTTTTTCATTCTTATCAAACACATTTTAAAAAAAATAAAAGATTCTACTCACCTTCCCTCTCCACCCTCGACATGTGGCGTCCTTTCCTATAGCCAGTGGAAAAGCCGGCAATTGACTTTGACACGCCTGCATGGGCAACACACGATGTCACTGACATGCGCCACCCATCACAGGCAAGCTAAAATCTGCTGCCGACCTCCTATTAGCTGGCAGCATGCATTGCAGTGAAGGGAGCCGGTGGGACTCTGCTCCGCAATACATTTCACCTGCACCTGGGGACACACATAGGTGCTGGTGTGTGGCCCCCTTTATAGTGTTTTTTTACATGACCGTTTCATTTAAGAAAACACTAGCATTACAAAAAATAAAATAAAAGAAAGGGGATTTATTAACTTTGGACCCATGACCTTAAACAACACTTATAACATCAAGAGACCCCTTTAAATAACACTACCTCCCGTGAAAGTATGAAAAGTTGATGGAGTGATTCCTTGGGGAGCAATGTTTGGTGATGATGTGACGCCCTGGCCTATCAGGTCGTCACAGGGTATTGTGCAATCTGCCCTTCTGTGCAATATCCACCTCCTGCTTGGTTACGGGTCCCTAATGATTGGTGTTGCCAAAACCAGCTAATCAAAATCCTAGGAAAACTCTGTACCACACCCACCAGACACACCAGTGGACAGCCAGAGTGGAATAAGGTCGCCCACTTAGGGGGTTGGTAACGGGAGGTCAGGAGCGTCAGGAGTTGGCCAGTGTAGTGTTGGAAGTGAAGGAGAGAGGAGGTCAGGAGTCGGGCTCCTTGGAAGTAACTAGGTGGAAGACGGTGGTCTGGGCCAAGTAGGAGCTGGACCCCCGGTCGCAGGGGATCGTGGCAAGGGTATTGTCGTGGAGGACAGCCAGCTGCCTTGTACCATCACCGGGCTGGGACCAGGGCACGACAGGGTACGTGGATCCTACGTCAGGGAGTAGCTTCAGGCAACCTGACAATTCACCCAACGAGAATGGAGCCTTCAAGATCCGCTCTCCACCCGCTCCAAAATCGGGGTACTAGCGCAACGTGGGGGATAGGACTTTCCACTAAAACGGTCCAGGAAATCCCAAGCGTAAACCCTGAGAGCAAGTTCCCTCAGTTAGCCATACTGGGGAGCGGGATCCGACTAGTTTCAAGCTACCGGGCCAACTAAGAAACAGAATAAGTGCCAGGGAAAAGGTCACAGATTATCAGGCAACACCACCGGGGACGGGACCCAAACAAGCTCCCCTCAGCGGCAGCGGTGTCCAGAACTTTGGTTTACTAAGTTGTCGGTGTCAGCTTTATGGACTGAGTGAGTACGCAATTGACCCTTTCACCCCAACGGCACTTCCCAACTCCACCATCGAGGCCCGGGGAATCCCCCTATCCGTGGAGGGTTGCAACACCTGGATGTCCCCTGTCATCACCCCGGGTATTCCTCAACAGCAGTGGTGGTACTCCAACCTTACTACACACCATGGGTGGCATCACGAACTGTAAATACACAATCCCCTGTAAATAGCCCCTTCATTTTAGTGGCCGCACGACCCCCGGGTCCGGACGCCCCTCGAGCCACCGCAGATCCGGATGCGAGCAGCTCGGCTGCTGAAGTTGGGGCGGCACAATGATACCAGTAAAGGATCAGCATTGTCGGTGTTATTGTCTATGGTAGAGGTAGCACAAATAAACTGTCGTTAGCACCACCAAGGACAACATCTTCAAGGAGTTTGTATGTTCTCCTCTTGTTTGTGTGGGTTTCTTCCGGGTTCTCCGGTTTCCTTCCATCCTCCAAAGACATACTAGTGTTAGAGTCATTTCTAGAATTATCAGGCTCAGTGTATTCTGTTTTGATGACATGCCTGGTATAACTAATTATGATGTTGACTGTTTTGATATAATTAGTAACGACACCCATTAGCAATGTTATAATGTTATTTCTTGTAATACTAATTGGGTGCTATTGAGACAACACCATTCATCATGGTGTCACCGTATCCTAAATGTGAACACTCTCTGGTTCTGTGATGTCATTTGTCTTTGTATTGTTGTCTTTAAGTGTTAAGGTTGATGTCAGCAAATGGCAAGTTGATTTTCACAAAATCATTAATATGCCCTCTGGTCTCACGTTAGAGATAACACCATATATCAGCAACCACGTCAGTAGTCCGTAGGTACCAAATGGCAGCCCTACAAACCTCGTCCAATCTTTTTGGATCCCTGGCGCCTCTTCTGATTACTAGACCTTGCGTGACCTCATCGTTGTGGCATGACGCTGATATGATGTCACCTGGCTTACTAATTACAACTGCTGGCGAGCCAACCGGGTTGATGAAGGTTCACAGGGCTCCTATAAGAAATAACACCATGTATCAGTGGCCATAGAGGTAGTCTGTGGCCACCCGACAAAAGATATGCAAAGCTCCTCCTACCTGCTTGAATCCATGGTGCCTCTTTTGATCAGTAGACCTGGCATGATGTCATCACTGTGGCATGATGTGCACATGATGTCTCTAGGCCTATTAATTAGAAGTGTTTAGGTTCCAACCAGGTAGATGAAGGTTCACAGGATGCCACCCGGCCTACTAATTAGAAGAACCCTCGGTGATCCAAGCTGGATGGAAGCCTTACGAACCTCCTCTGATACCAGGCGCCTCTTTTGATTAGTATACTATCATTTTGCATGATGTCACCAGGCCTAATAATCAGAAGAGGCACCAGGAATTCCAGCAGAATGGTGGAGGTTTACAGAACTCCCACACAGCTGGAGCATCAGATACCGGGATAACGTCAATTTCCATTGTGGGCTGCACAGTCACTCACTCGCACTGCAGTCTTGCAGCGCTGAGGTCCTGGGATCAAATCCCACCAAGGACAACATCTGCAAGGAGTTTGTATGTTCTCCCCGTGTTTGTGTGGGTTTCCTCTGAGCACTGCGGTTTCCTTCCACACTCCAAAGACCATACTGATAGGGAATTTAGATTGAGCCCCAATGGGGACAGTGTTGCTGATGTATGTAAAGCGCTGCAGAATATGTTGGCGTTATATAAAAATAAAGATTATTATTGTTATTATAATTTTGCATTGCCGTGAGGCTTCCTCATAATGGCCAGCAGCTGTGCCATCTACCTGATTATCATTCCTTGTACAGTGGTTATCACAGATCAGCAGTTCCCAGCGGAGCACAGTTTGTACACAGTAGAGTCAATATTCATTTCCAGACACTGGGTAAAGCCTCCGTAACACACAGCGAGATCGCTAGTGAGATTGCTGAAACGTCACAGGTTTTGTGACGTATCAGCGACCTCGCTAGTGATATCGCTGTGTGTGACAAGCAGCAGCGTGTGGGCCCCTGCTGCGAGGTGGCTGATCATGACAAAACAATCAGGACCATTTTTTGCTTGTTGGTCTCCCGCTGTGAAGCACGCATCGGCGTGTTTGACGGCGGGAGACCAACGAGCGCCAAGCGTCAGACTGGCTACCGGAGGAATCTCCAGTAATACCAGGCCTGGATTCAGTTACTTGCATTGCACTCCGGAGCTCTCACCTGAGCTCCAGAGTGCAGCCTAGACTGCACCGAGAGCGCCGAGTGACTGATTCCCTGGTGATTGCGGTTCAGTTCATGACAGCTGAAGATATGCCGGGCTAATCTCCGGTTCTCTTGTCGCTTGCGGGGAGGATGCCACTGCGCTGCGCTCGCTAACGCTCGGTGGCTCGAGCGGTGGGCCGGATCCGGGGACTCGAGCGGCGCTCCTCGCCCGTGAGTGAAAGGGGTGGTTGGTTTGGGGGATTTTAGTCCGTGACGCCACCCACGGATTGTGGCGAGGTTGGGCACCACCGCTGCTGGTGACGGGGATCCCGGGAGCGATGGTAGGGAGCAGCTGGGATGTTGTCTTCCCCCTCCGTGGGTAGGGGTCGGTGGTCCCGGGGCCCGGTGAGGTGACGGGGAGGCAGGGCTGGCAAGGTACAGGGTCGCCTGGACTGCGCAGCGCAGTGCCGGATGGCACGGTTGTACTCACTCAGCCACAAATGTACGCAAAGTCTCTGGTAAACCAAACGGCTGGATGGACGGGTCCCGCAGCCGGCTGCTGTGGTTTCTCCCGGACGGTTGGTGGTGGCTGCCTTTCCCTGCACCCTTGTGTATGTTCGGTCCCGATGGCTTCCCAACGGTAACCCGCTCCCCAGCGTGTGTATGTGCTGGAGGAGCCCTTTTGCCCGCAGGCTCTGGCCCTTGGAACTCTAGCTGTGGCGGTAGCTGTATTTCCTTCTACTGGTCGGACGGTTGCCTTCTATCGGGTCTTGAATGTTAGGAAACCCCTGGGGTTCCGGTCAATAACGGATTTGATCTTTGTACGGCGACTCCAAGCCTGGTCGGGGTCCGTAGGCCCTGCCGGTGTGTGCTGGCTTCACTTCGCTCCCCGGTTCGGTACCGGCGGGTGACCGCCCGACCCCGGTCCTACGGTTCCGCTTTGATCTGCCTCTCTTGCAGACGGCCACCACCGTCTGCCAACCTTGCTCTTAGTGCCCGGGCCACACGCCCGGACACGGTCAGTTTACTCCTTCTCACTCCTCACTTCACTCCTCTCACTTGCACTTCCCTAACTGAACTCTTCTTCTTTCCCCGCCTCCAGGACTGTGAACTCCTCAGTGGGTGGGGCCAACCGCCTGGCTCCACCCCACCTGGTGTGGACATCAGCCCCTGGAGGGAGGCAACAAAGATTTTGTGTCTGGCTGATGTACCTGTCTCGGGGTGGGGGTGTGTGTTGTAGTACCTGTGACGACCTGGCTAGTCCAGGGCGCCACACTCTCACGTGAACTCCGGAGATCAGCCCGGCCTGTCCGCAGCTGTAATGAAAGGAACCACAATCGCCAGGGAATCAATCACTTGGCGCTCGCGGTGCAGTCCTGCAAACTCTGAGATCAGACCAGGCTGCAGCTGAGAGCTCCGGAGTGCAAAGCAGGTAACTGAATCCAGGCCTGGCATTACAGCAGATTACTCTGGTAGCCAGAAGGGAGCCGTCGTTACACGGGTCGCTGATCTCTGATCGCTGTTGAGATCTGCCTGTTTGACAGCTCACCAGCGACCATGTAGCGACGTTCCAGCAATCCCTGCCAGGTCGGATCGCTAGTGGGATTGCTGGAGCGTCGTTACATGTAATGGGACCCTTAAGCGGGCTTTACACGCTATGATATCGTTAATGAATTATCGTCGGGGTCACGGTGTTTGTGACGCACATCCGGCTTTATTAACGATATCGCAGTGTGTGACACTTATGAGCGACCTTAAACAATCGCAAAACCGGTCAAAATCATTTGCCGCATATTAGCGATGTTGTTCGTCGTTCCTGCGGCAGCACACATCGCTGTGTGTGACACCGCTGGAGCGACGAACATCTCCTTACCTGCGTCCACCGGCAATACGGAAGGAAGGAGGTGGGCGGGATATTACGTCGTCATCATCTCCGCCCCTCCGCTTCTATTGGATGCCTGCCGTGTGACGTCGCTGTAATGCCGCACGACCCGCCCCCTTAGAAAGGAGGTGGATTGCCGGCCAGAGCGACGTCGCAGGGCAGGTAAGTGCGTGTGACGGGGTTAAGCGAGGTTGTGCGGCATGGGCAGCGATTTGCCCGTGTCGCACAACCGACGGGGCGGGTACGATCGCTTGCGATCTCGCTAGCAAGATCACAGCATGTAAAGCCCACTTTAGTCTGTCTCTGCTGTAGAGTATAAGATGTTATGGTTAGTGAGGCCCTCTCTTTTTATCTCCTGTAGAGTGTAAGCTCTTATGTTCATTGGGGTCCTCTATTTTTCTCTCTCCTGTGGAGTTTAAGTTGCACGACTCTCTAAGCCCACTGGGGTGAGCTTAGGCTCCAGACCTCTTGAGGTTTCCTCAGGGATCCCTGACTAGCCCTGACACCGTGGCTATGTCTTCTCTTACTTGAACCCTATCCAGAACTGGTATCCCACGAGGCACACACTATCAGCCAACCCACTTTCCACCTGTCATTCCTCCTCTACCTTGACGTTACCCTGTCCTATCTGATGTCTCATTTACCACTGCTCTAGCCCGCCCACTAGGTGGCACCTAGTGTAGAGTGTAAGGTCCTATGGTCAGAGGGGTTCCTGCTCTCCTGTAGAGTGTAAGCTCTTATGGTCAGCGGGGTCCTCGCTTTCCTGTAGAGTGTAAGCTCTTATGGTCAGAGGGGTCCTCGCTTTCCTGTAGAGTGTTGTAATGCCTGATTGGAGCCACAGACTCAGACTGGCTGTAAGGGGAGTCTAGAGAAAAGCCGTTCACAAAGCAGGACCCCAAAAACTCTGCAACCCTTTAACCCCTATACAGGGATTTGGAATTACACAGAGCTCAGAGTTCACTACCTGTGGTAGGCTGTAGTCCGTGGTCGTCAGGCAGGGTCAAAAAACCAGGAGATGCAAAACAGGAACCGAATCGGCAGGCAAGGGCGTAGTGAGGAGACAAAGCCGGATCTGGCAGCAAGGTACAAAAACGACAGGCAGGAGGGTAGTCAAAAAACAAGCAAAGGTCAGCGCACAGGAATCAACATACAAACAGCACATGAGCCAGGAGTACAGAACTATCTCTGGCAGTGGTCATGTGACAGGAGGGGGAATAAGAAGGGTGTGGTGTCTTCCCATTGGCTGCAGGTGAATGTTGGCAACTTCAGCTGGAAGACACACACGCCACCTACAGTCAGTCAGTGGTACTGCAGGTTCCAGGGAAACCCAGCCTAGTGGATGAGCGGAGCCTGTGCTCTGCAGAGCCACGGGCACCGACTCCTCTCCCATCACCAGCACTATCCATAGTGGGAACATGGCATCGTCTGGTGATCAGAGCAGAAGTCGCAGGAGCGGGCTCCGGTGGGGACGTGACAAGTGGAAGCTCTTATGGTCAGCAGAGGCCTCTCTCTCCTGTAGAGTGTAAGCTCTTATGGTCAGTGGGGTCTTCGCTCTCCTGTCGATAGTGAGCTCTTATAGTCAGGGAGTTCCTCCCTGTCGCTGTACAGTGTAAACTCTTGTAGTAAGTGGGGTACTCTCTCTCTGTCCTCTAGAGTGTGAGATCTTATGGTAGGGAGTTCTTCTCTGTTTCTATACAGTGTAAGCTCTTATGGTCAGTGGGGTTCTCTCTCACCCATAGAGTATAAGCTCTTATAGTCAGTGGAATCGTCTCTTTCCTTTAGAGTGTAAGCTCTTATGGTCAGCGTGGTCCTCTCTCTTCTGTACAGTGTAAGCTCTTATGGTCAGTGTGGTCCTTTCTCTCCTGTAGAGTGTAGACTCTTATGGTCAGTGAGGTCCTCTCTCTCCAGCAGAGTGTGAGGTCCTCTCTCTCCAGCAGAGTGTAAGCTCTTATGGTCAGCTGGGTCCTCTCCTGTAGAATGTAAGCTCTTATGGTCAGGAAGTTTCTCTCTCTCTCTCCTGTACAGTGTAAACTCTTATGGTCAGCGGGGTCCTCTCTCCTGTAAAATGTAAGCTCTTATGGTTAGTGGGGCACTCTCACTCTCTCCTGTAGAGTGTAAGCTCTTATTGTCAGCGGGGTCCTCTTTCTCCTGTAGAGTGTAATCTCTTATAGTCAGCGGGGTCCTCTCTTTCCTGCATAGTGTAAGCTCTTAATGTCAGTGGGGTCCTCTCTCTCCTCTAGAGCGCAAGTTCTTATGGTCAGAGGGGTCCTCACTTTCTTGTAGAGTGTAAGGTCCTATGTATGGTCAGAGGGGTCCCCGCTTTCCTGTAGAGTGTAAGGTCCTATGGTCAGAGGGGTCCCCGCTTTCCTGTAGAGTGTAAGGTCCTATGGTCAGAGGGGTCCCCGCTTTCCTGTAGAGTTTAAGCTCTTATGGTCAGCGGGGTCCTCTCTTTCCTATAGAATGTAATCTCTTATGGTCAGCGGGGTCCTCTCTCTCCTCTAGAGCGCAAGTTCTTATGGTTAGAGGGGTCCTCACTTTCTTGTAGAGTGTAAGGTCCTATGGTCAGAGGGGTCCCCGCTTTCCTGTAGAGTTTAAGCTCTTATGGTCAGCGGGGTCCTCTCTTTCCTATAGAATGTAATCTCTTATGGTCAGCGGGGTCCTCTCTCTCCTCTAGAGCGCAAGTTCTTATGGTTAGAGGGGTCCTCACTTTCTTGTAGAGTGTAAGGTCCTATGGTCAGAGGGGTCCCCGCTTTCCTGTAGAGTTTAAGCTCTTATGGTCAGCGGGGTCCTCTCTTTCCTATAGAATGTAAGCTCTTATGGTCAGCGGGGTCCTCTCTCTAACTTCTGCTTTTAAAATGTAAAACATATTATCTATTAGGCTGAGCGGAGCGCGGCTCTTACACTGAAAGAATCCGAGTATAAACAGCCGCCCACCAACCTCAATGTAACAGTGACAATGATGATATATTCTATTCTTTAACTTGTGTCTTACCTTTTGCTGTAGCCAGAAAATTATATTTTCCTGCAGATGGTGCAATTGAGTTAAGTGTGAACATTTATTTCCCAGCTATGGGAGGCTCTGTATATACTGTACTAGGTATCAGCTCGGAAGAAGGTAATTCTATCGAGTTAGGACAATCTTAGAACAATGAAAACACTTCCATCCAGATTTTTTACTGCATTCTCGCCTGTTTTTTGTTGATTTTTTTTCTTTTTTGTGCCTTTTTTTGTTTGCATCTTATTTGAAGTCTGTTATTTGTTTTATTCACAACTGTGGGCAGAGTTCTTTACTTTCTAGATGTTTTTGCCTGTTTGATCGTTTGTCGTAAATGTACTCCAGTTTCCCCTTGAAAAAATGTCATGTACCCCCGAATTTATTTTTTTCCAATTTTTTGTTTTTTTGCAAAACGCGCCACTTTTTGAGCTAACGATTAAAGACTAAATGACAGACTTGTTTTGACTTTGCGCCAAATTCCTGAACAGTGTGCATTTTGATGAATTTGGTGTAATTAGGGTCTACGAATAATACTATACAATAAAAAAAATAATAGTGACTTGAAAAAATTTTCAAATGACATATCAAGATCATTATTTTCCAGCCGGTTGTGCTGATCTTTGATTAACACTGGGCAGCTTTTTGGTTATTGTGTGGATGGAATCTTCCAAAGGCTACAAATGATTAAAAATGTCTCAGTTGTCACATTGACGGCAGTAGTTGATCAAAGCTGTTCTTCCACATGAGCACAGACGCCAAACCCTACGAGCTCCATGCTACTTCGTCAAGGAGCCTCCGTGTGCAAGTATGACTTCAGGCAAGGTGTGTGACTCTTACTGGTTTCATCAGGCTGGTGTCCATCACCCCGCTACTGGTCCGTCATTGACAAAATAGTCAACAAAACTCGCCACACCAGAATTCTCTTGGCAAACCAAACTTGAACAGTGTGAGGTTTCTGCTTAGCAGTGCTCTGCTCTCCTGCAAAGCCTATGCTGGGCCTCATATTTTTCCCCAATTCCCGGACGAGTCCTGTGTAGTGTGGGGAGGGTCTGTTCTTTGGAGCCTCATTCCGGGTGATTTCCCTGCTTTATCTGGGAGTTGTTTCACCCGGAACGCCACCAGTGATAGTTCCTGTTTTGCAGTGCACGTCTCTGGTTCCCGAAAGTGTCTGACCTGATCTTGTTCCGCTGTTCCCCTCCTGTCTCCTTACCTACTGAATTGATTCCCTGATTCCCTGACTTCGGCTCATCCCTTGACTGCAGCTCTGCTCACTCCCTTGTATGTACGTGACCTCTCTGTTTTCCGATCTCGGCTCATCCCTTGACTGCGGCTCTGCTCACTCCCTTGTACTTACATGACCTCTCTGTTTACCAGCCCCGGCTCGTCCCCTGACTTCGGCTCTGCTCACTCCCTTGTACTTACGTAACCTTTCTGTTTACTGAACCCGGCTCATCCCCTGACTTCGGCTCTGCTCACTCCCTTGGACTTACGTGACATCTCTGTTTACCGACCTCGGCTCGTCCCCTAACTCCGGCTCTGCTCGCTCCTTTTGTCATTTATGTTATTTCCTGGATCTTGACCCCTGGCTTGTTTGACTGCCCCTCACTAGGTGTGTCTGGCAACATCTAGTGTACAAACCCGGCAGATCCACTCCACTAGTGTGCCTGGTGAAACTTAGTGGTTTGGTGTCTTATTACTCCCGGGTTCTCGTCATCACAAACCATTTATTCTTCACACTGCTATGACAGACATGGCCTCAACTTTCACAGTTCTGTTGTTACTGAATTTGTACGGTATTCTCTTACCACCTATTCCCATTATCTTAGATCTCGTCCTCAAGCTGCCAAGCCTGTGTGACCGTTCCCTCTTCTTCTCACCGTGTCAGCTTCTGGGCCCCGAAGGCTGTCTAGTCGTACAAGTAATGGCTAGATGGCTCATGATTAGCTGTAGGGAAATACAAAGACTCGCAGGGGACTAGAAAGCATCAGAACTCGAGCAATTGGGATTTGGTAACGCTTCTAATCGGTGTAACTTGCTTTTTATTCTATAATGTTGTACTTTTTTATGGGTACCCAATCCCTTTAAGTTTAACTTTGCAATTAATATAGGAACTGCAATATTTAGAATGAGAAATTAACAAAAAAAGAGTTATACTTCCATGCTCCGGTGTCCAGTTGGGTTCTCTATTGCAGCCAATTGTGGTGTGGACTTTCTCCAAACTCCAAGTTTCACCGGGTGAATGTTATCTTCTACAACTTGCTTTGTTAGTATTTTTGAGTGAATTAATTTTGTAACATTTGCTTAATTTCCATGAACAGAAGATCGAAGATTCTTAAGCCTGCTTTACACGTTGCAATTTCGCATACGATATCGTATGCGATTTGCAACGCCCCCATCGTATGTGTGTCACGTTCAATTTGTTGAACGTGCCGCACAAACAATTAACCCCCGTCACACGTACTTACCTTCCATACGACCTCGATGTGGGCGGCGAACGTCCACTTCCTGGAGTGGGAGGGATGTTCGGCGTCACAGCGACGTCACGCGGCAGCCGGCCAATAGAAGCGGAGGGGCGGAGATGAGCGGGACGTAAACATCCCGCCCACCTCCTTCCTTCCGCATTGTGGGCCGGCAGCCGCAGGACGCAGGTAAGATCTGTTCATCGTTCCCGGGGTGTCACACACTGCAATGTGCGCTACCCCGGGTACGATGAACAATCTAACGTGCAATTCTAGAGAAAGGTACGATGTGTATGCGATGAACGTTTTACCGTTCAATCGCAATCGCACGTACCTGTCACACACTGCAATGTACCTTACGATGCCGGATGTGCGTCACTTACGATGTGACCCCGCCGACACATTGTAAGATACATTGCAGCGTGTAAAGCGGGCTTTATAAACATCTTGTTTATAAAGTAGTGACTTCTAGAAGATGACCAGCTTTCATCTTTTTGCTGCATTCAAGACTTTTTGCCTTTCTGGACTTTCGTAGCCAATTAATTTTTGTTGTTTGTTTTTGTAGTTTTATGATCTGGTAAGTTACTAAAAGCATGAAGAAATGTGAAGTCATACCTGGATGTTTCTCTGGTTAGATTTTTGGATTTTTTAATTTTTTTTTAAACAATGATTAGAACCATTTTTTATTGCCATGAAGGAGGGTACCGGCCCCAGCCCGCGTGGGTGCTGCTCTACTTCACCAAGGAGACTCTGTGTCCGGAACTGACTTCAGGCGGGATGTACGACACTTACTTGCTGCTTCTTGCTAGTGTCTGCCAGTCCTCGACGTAGTAAGACACGCAAAACCAAAGTTCACTCAGCCAACCAGTATTGTTTACTTTTATTCTTCACACCATCATGTCAGACATGACCTTCCTTTCTCTGTGGTGTACTACCTTTCGTGTTGTCCCATGCTATCTTGGACTGCGCCCTGTCATGTGATGTTCGGCTCTGCACGCACTTGATGGCAAGACTGCATCAGACTCTGTTCACAGTACAGAGTCTGACAAGTAATCTGATGCTTCAAAGTTCTTCATGCAGAGCCGGGCGTTGGCTGATTCAGGTTCACTGGTCTTCAGTCCTGCAGGAGTTATTTCCTGCAGACTGGTGAGCAGGAACTAGGAGTTCAGGTTGCTGTTTGCTGTTTCCTTCCTATTTAAGGTACGGGTTTCTTCCAGTCTGCAGCAATAATAACTCCAACTTCTGCAGCAATTCTGGTCTTATTGTGGTGGTCCTAGTTTGGTGAACTGTGGTGTGTTTATTGTGTGGTGTGGAAGTTTCCTGTTTGTCAGTTTACTTCCCCCTTTTATGTTATTTTTCCCCTCTGCAAGTATTGTTGCTCTTTTGTGTTTGCTTGCCATTTGTATGAGTTTTGGTTTCTCCCCTGACCGTGTTTGTTGTGGAGTTTGTGACTACGGTCCCGGCTCACCCCTTGGGTGGAAGAGGATCACGCTGGCGACTCAGACCTCACTACCAACAAGCGTACCTCTGAGCTATGGTACAGTGCAGTGTTCCCAGTCTGAGGGTCAGCCTAGGCGTCCCCACTCTGTCATACTGCCCCGTGACACGTACTTAATACTCAGGGTTCTGTGCTTCCCCCTAATACCGCACACCTTCATCTACTCCTGGACCTCTGTGACTCTCTAGCTGGGCGACTCTCTAAGCCCATCGGGTGAGCCGTAGGCCTAAGACCTCCCGAGGTTACCTTGGGGTTTCCTGACTAGCCCAAGGCCACGTGTTCCCACTTTGAACCTACTTTTTGACTGTGTTCCTCTACAGCTCCTTTTCCTACCCTCCGCCTTGCCATGTGTCACCCCTTCCTTAACTACTTTAACCCTATATTATCTAACACCTCTTCTAAACTCACTCTACTGTCGTCTAACCCGACCGTAGGATGCAACCTTTGGTAACCTGTTGAACAATCCCAGCTGTGCTACATGCTAAGTCTAGGCTCTGTTAAAACACTTAAATATACGACAGTAAATACGTATGAGTAAGGATCTGATGGATCTGAAACGCGTCATCTGTCTCCCTTTTAATAAAGTGTTAACCATTGAATTTTAAAATGTGAAATAAAAGTTTTTGAATTTTTTTATCCTTTTGGATTCCTGGATTTCTCTTGGATTTTTTTGGGAGTAAATACATAAAACATAGCATATTTACATCATGGGGCATTGTCCACCTATTCCAGCCACTTGGCACTATATGCTGAAGTATAATAAACTTGACAGCAAGACCTGCCGCAGTATAACCTACCAATGCTGGAGCATCCTGAATCGCTGATCACATAAGTCTCGTGGTTTTTCAGAAAAGTTTGATTTAATCATCAAATTCTGTTTTCAATAAGTAAGAGGACTAGGTCAGAGCAAGATCATCAAGTGCTGAAAAGAGTAACCACAAGCCGTCTATAGGAGACGAGAGCCCAGCTGTAATGAAAACAAATTACCGTACAGTCTTTCCTCCAAGCTTGGCTTTCTGGGGCAGAGCTCAATCATACAACCTAATCGGACACAATTATTTTAGCAGTTTTCGCACCCACATAAGATTCACAATTCACTTGTAATGCACAAGTATGGATTTTAGTTTCAGCCGAAACACTTTATGGACTTTATTGTGCACAAAATAGTCAACCATGAAGTTGTCCGTTGTACATAAGGCAAGTTCACGAAACACAGAGGTCCTCTAAGACCCACCAGACCCAACATTTAATAGCTGCAATTGGAAGCATTAGTATGTTACTCTACCTTTGATTTTCAAAGTGTCTAGCTTAGAGGTCACCAGTAGAGATGAGCAATTCGATTCTCACCACTTTGATCTGGCATTCAGTCTAGTCTTCCATGACAGTTGTTCCTTACTTTTGCACCATGCATGTTGGGTGTCTCTAGGACTAACAAAACTATGATTTCACGTGAGACCTAGTGGCTAAGCCTTAAGTGACTTCATGAGGTCTTAGTAGGCAACAGGGGTGACCAGGGTGCTGGGCTGAGGATATTAGACAGAGACGTGAAGACCAACTGTCACGGAGGACCAAAGTGGATCCAAGACGAGGGCATTGTCTATTGTAATTGTAAGGAGCTGGACTGGTTGCTGTCATGTTCCTTTCACTGAAGACACCAATCGTGTTATGTAGTGTATATTATTTATGTCTTGCGTCATTGTCAATATATTGTTGTGTACTGTTTTATAATGTTTTCATGCATATTGCATTGCAGTATGATATGTGGTCGCCAGCCTCTATGATAAGACGTCTGAATGCCTGAAGATCAATTTTGCCCATAGTGGAAAAAAAACCCTTACCCTCCCCTGTACGAGAAGAATCAGATGCAGGAGGAAAGGACTGGACTGTGATGTTAGACTTGGTTGCACTAAAAGTGTGTTTAAAGATGCTGTACTATCGAATGTGCTGGAAGTTGTGTGCCAACTATCTCATGTATGAAAATGTTAATCAAGGACTATTAAGTAAAGCTTTGTCCTTTGAATGGAGCTGGTGGTCTCTTTGTTGGAACAAGTGACATGAGTGTATCTTGCTTGGGGAAGACCCCGTGTGATTCTGGTGACAGAAGGTGACAGTGCCTTACCGCTGGCAGGTTCACTACTGTTATTTGATAACATCTCCTTGTTTGTGATGTTGTAAGGGTTAAGCACCCTTTCCTGCCTGGCTTCTGGCTGCAGCTTCCTATTTCAGGTGCAGCTCTTTTGTATCACTCCCCTTGCCTATATAAGTCATGTGATCTGATCACATGATGCCTGTGATAGAAACTGAATCCATTATTTTTAAGTAGTCCACTTTGGAAGGAGCCTGCTCTGGAAGAAGTCTGTCATGTTGTATGTAGCAGTGATGTTTGCTGCACTGAAGCCACCTGGAGTGTTTTTCTTGGCATGTCTATTTCCCCTGTTTGTATTTCTACCCTTGTGTTTCTGTATTGTAGGGGCAATACTAGTGATCTTATTGGCCTACTCACTAGCCAGGGTGAGTATAATGCTAGCCGAAGGCCTAAGGTATCCGGCTCGGTGACAGTTTGCAAGAATCTGTATAGGGACGCTAGTGGGCTCAGGTAAAAGCTTGAGGTGAGTTCAGGAAGTGTCCCCTCACCCCTCTCCCTAGCGGCAGGGACCTCTGTTGTATTGTCACCCCTGTGTTTCCTGTGTGTTGTTACATCTTCTGGGGGTTTACCAGTTATCGGGTCTACCGTGCTAGTCACATGCTTGACAACAAGTCAATAATATGGTCCTGGCCAGCCGAAGCTGGCGGGAACATGGGATGTACTTGGGCTTACTGTCAATACTACACAAGTTCACACTCCCAGCCAGGTCTGTCTTCCATGTATCGTGCCGGAACGATAGGAAGCACTACATCACCAACAACTGCTACCCCGTGCCACTCTACATTATTCCAGTATATGGAAGAACATTTTTCCTGTACAGGTAATACAATATGGATTGATCACATCTCCATTGGAGACTTAACTTATAATAGTGTTTCCCAAACTCCAATCGTCACCCCAACAGGTCATGTTTTCAGGATGGAATCATTATCAAGGCACCTACTCAGGATTACTATGTAAATACTGAAAACATGACCTGTTGGGGGCCATGAGGACTGCAGTTTGGGTACCACTGTCGACTTTAGATGCTTCGTCCTAGAATCCGTCATATTTGATGGTGGAAGTTGAAGCCCATGGCTGCAATGTCATCATTACCCTATGAGTGCAGTATCCCAATATATCATCTGGTCTATTCAAGTAAAGGGTAAATTAACATTTTAAGCAAATGTCTAGAAAACTTCATTATTTTTAAGAATGACTTGGATTTTTTGAGGGACCAGATTGAGAAGATTTGGATTATTCCAGCCTACCTTTAAATCATACCTGTCCTTTCACACAAAACTTGTAGAAAAGTAGAACTTTTAAAAGATTATAATAGGTTTTGACGCACGTGTCCAGGAACTGTCCTGATTATCATTCTGTATAACTTCCCACTCTTTTTCATTGGACGGATACTCTTCATCAACATTCCTGTCATGCGGTGTTCAGGTCAACACTTTTTCATTGGACGGATACTCTTTATCAACATTCTTGTCATGCGGTGTTCAGGTCAACACTTTTAGGGTGCCCCGTTGGCGTCAGACTCTGTTCACATTGCAGCAGAGGCAATCTGAGGTTTCCTAGTTGCTCAGGCTCAGCCGGGCATTGGCTGAGTCTTTTCCACTGCTTTCCAGTCCTGCAGGAGTTAATTCCTGTGGAGTGGTGTGCAGCTATTGGAGACTCAGGTTGCTAATTCCTATTCAGCTGTCTCCTCCCTATTTAAGGCTGGGGAGACTGTTTGCTGCCGATAATAGCCTCAGCTTATGCTCCTGCGATTCCGGTCTTTTGTGGAGATCCTATTCTTGGTGACCTTTAGTTTGTTGTCTGAGTGGTGTGGAAGTTTTCCCGTTGTGCGTTTACTTCCTTCTTTATATTTTATTCCCTCTCGTACACATATTGTCTCTCCATTGTGTTTGTGCGGTGTGTGTATGAGTTTTGTTTTTCCCCCTATCTGTGTCATTTGTGGGGTTTGTTACAGTGTGTCTATTCCGCCCCTGGGGTGGGGGAGGGGGGGGTAAGATCAGGGCTCGGACAGCAGTCAGGGTCACGCTGGGGGCTCAGACCTGGCTACCATCAAGCCTACCTCCTGAGATAAGGGACAACACAGGGATCCCAGTCTGAGGGCCAGTATAGGGGTCCCTATTTAGTCATTTTATACCCCGTGATAATTCTGTTGGCACTGTAAATGCAAGGCCACCTATTTCTTCACTTTTTAGCTGTCACGCTGTACAAAGGGCTGATAAGAAGTGGTACAGCGTATTCTCCACTAGGTGGCAGCAAAGTAGGGAAGGAGAGTCAAAGTATCACTGTAACAGAAAGGAGGCTGAAGTACAGCAGAGTAACTTCAGCAGGCAGTTCACAGACGAACTACCAGGGGGCAATAGAGTAGTCAAGCAGTCAGGGTAAAGCTGGGAAGTCAAGTCACTGCAGAGGGAGGATCAAGATCAGGTCAGAAAACAGAACCGAGGTCAGATGACGGGAGATCAGGTATGTAGAGGGAAACACCAAGGGCACAGGCAACAGAAGACAAGACCGGAGGGTGAGGAGATACAAACACGGGAAGGAGGATGAATCAGGATGGGCAAACAAATGACAGGAGAGGAAAGTCGGGGACTGGGACAGACGGACGATCAGGGGAGAGTACAGGTCAGGGCATGGTAACAAGGAGTCAGATCAAACAGGAAATCTCACCAGAGCCAGTCACAGGCTGCAGAGCAAAACTATAACCAGCACTGGAATGCTGGTGCAGCGCCCAGATATAGTGTCTCCTGAACGAGGCTGATGGGAGTTAACCCTTGACATGACCTGGCCGGGTCTGGGAAACTCTGGAGTGGGGAATACCGGTCCTGGATCATGACATTAGCTTTACTTAACCCTCATTTTTGTTGTCTGTAGGTCATTTGACAGACAGGAGAGCAGAGATATGAAGACGTCCTGCACCCATAATCAGTCTTGGCGCCTCTACTGGTTACTGATAACATTTTACAACAAGCAGTGGGCAGTGAGATAACTAGAGGATGACACTTCGGAATGATTCTTCTAAAAATATAATTTTCAAAGTGAAACAGTCTATTTCTCACATTAGCCATCAAAGTACAAAGACCATTTAAGAACTGGTTTGTATAGTTATACAATTTATATAAATAATGACTCCATGCCAAATTCAGGCTACTATTTCTATCCCAATAAAGCAAAATATGTTGCGTTTTTTAGCCGAAGATATTATTGTTGGGTTTAAATTATTTGGCCACAATCTCCTCCCTCAGGAGGGGGCGCTCGCCGTACACTTGTGTTTTTTGGCTGAGGACATTATTGTTGGGTTTAGATTATTTGGCCACAATCGCCTCCCTCTGGAGGGTGCGCTCACCATACACTTGTATGTACTTGTCACTGCCAATTTTGCGCTCTGAAGTGCTCTCACTTTGATTTATAGCAGTCACATTCTTTTGATGATTCATTTTTATGAGCAACAAACTGGATCCTGATAAGTATATGCACAGTGACTGTTATTATCCAATTACTAAACTGTCTGCAGAATTGGTCATGTATCTCTTTTATAATAGCACACACGTCCCTGGGCAGCGCGGCTTGGAAAAACCCAATTTATATAATGCTGTAAAGCTGGTCATTAATAAAACCCATCAGTTATCCGGCATTAAAGCCACAAAGAGGAAAACTGCAGCCAAAGAAACATTTCCTACTTTACTGGCAGCAGTGCTGATTTTAGACAAAGTGGGGCACTGGGCAAAAGATTAAAATGGGTCCCTAAATGGTAATGTAGCACCCCTGAAACCATCAGGGTGCTACAAGGTTCTGCATCCCCACAAGGATGCAGGGCCTACCCCCTCAGGGACCCAGAACCCCAGTGCCAGTACCAACAAAAACCCAGGTAATCCTAGTTTTCCCCAACAATCCCCCATACAATGGTACCCAGCTACTGTGGGACCATGGATGGCCGCCTAGAGGTGGAGCCAATGCAGTCCACTAGTTGACCAGGTGGGAGGGGCAGACTGTGGAGAGTAGAGAGACAAGTGTCAGACAGGCGAGGAGTGAAGGTGGAAGCGAAGCGACGTCCTGACTCGGGTTAACGTTGACCTGGTACCAATGAGAAGTAGTTGCTGGTGGAATACTGTGGAGTACTCCCGGAACTACGCACCGACGGGGTAAGGGATCCTAGGACAGGAAAGAGCTCCAAGCCGACTTGTTAACACCTGCACAGCAAGGGGACCATCAAGAACCTTGCTGACCCTAAATAATCTGAAGACTCAGTAGCAAAAGGAGAACCGGGGACAGGACCAGAGACTACAACCCCACACGGTTCACGCTACCGTCAGGCGGACAGAAGTGGACAAACCACAGAACGGGGACACCCATTTGTTCTATACCACGTGGACCCACTTAACAGAGACAGGTGCAGGGGAAGAAGGTACCAGAGAACCAAACTGGCATTGGGACGTAGGGGACCTGGAGGCAAAACCAGCCGGCCTCGGGCAACCAGTCAACATCTATCAGCAGTGAGTAAACCAGTTGCACTGAACACCTGTGTGGACTACCTTCTTCCGACGCCCACTGCACCATACACTCTCAGGGGCAAAACCCTACTTGCGGAGGGTCTACCATTCTAGTTGCCAATACCACCAGCCCCAGTAGAGACATTCTGTAACGGCGGCTCTCTACACTTAGCCGCAACACCGCAAGTGGCGTCACATGTGAACATTATCTTATTCTCCCCTGTAAATATCCCCATTACAAAAAGGGCCCAGATTACGGACCCGGGTAACGGCCACCACCTTGACTTCCCCAAAACTTGTACTGCCCGGAACCCCATATCCCTGGGTGCTACACATACAGACATATATGTATACGCTGAGCACATACACATATATGTATGCACTGAGCACATACACACATACACATTTCCATAATGTCGCTCCTGCTGCTGATACGATGTTGTTTGTTGTTCCTGCAGCACCACACATCGCTGTGTGTGAAACCGCAGGAACGACAAACATCTCCTTACCTTCATCCAGCGGCAATGCGGAAGGAAGGAGGTGAGCAGGATGTTATGTCCCGCTCATCTCCGCCCCTCCGCTTCTATTGGCCGGCCGCTTAGTGACATCGCGGTAATGTCGCGGTGACGGCGAACGCACCTCGCCCTTGAAGGAGGGATTGTTCGGCAGTCACAGCGACGTCGCCGACCAGGTATGTGCGTGTGAAGCACCAGATATCGCATGTACGAAGGGGGCGTGTGCTATCGCGCTCGACATCGCTAGCAATCGCTAGCGATGTCGCAGTGTGTAAAGTACCCCTTAGTGCAGCACGAGAAAAGTTTTGCAGATAGGAATGGTCTTTTAATTTTGTCACATGTTTGCTTTCATGTGTCCGGTGGTTAAGTCACCATCGGACGTAAAACTGGACTTAATAGGCATCCATTTGTTGGGGAATTTTCCGACTAGCTGTGAATTCTGAGACAGAAACATAACCCTGTGCCCACTCGGGGCACCTGTGTCCACTCAGGGGGACACCCGTAAACCTAACCCCGTGCCCACTTAGGGGGGCACCCGTGTCCACTCAGGGGACACCCAACCAGGACCTTGATTGGCCTTTTCCCACTACTACAGACGACAGCTAGCCTGAAATCTATAGCAAGGGCGTAAACCTTGAACGGCCTTATGACATATAAGTCTGCCACTACTACCAATCAAGAGTACCTGATCTACACAATAAAATTCACACAGAAAAAAAAAATCAAAAAAACAAAAACCAGTGTCAGAAAACACAACTAGCTAGACATATCCCCGAGAACTTTTTCAGCAGACAGACACAACCTTTTCGGGTTCTTTAAGGTCGCCCAGGAGGAAGGGAATCCGATTATAGAGAGAGACTCATGGGACCAACTAAACTTCCCCAGGCTAATGAAAGCTGCCCAAGGACACAGATAAGAGAATGATTTTAAATCAAAACTCTTACCGTAGTCCGTTGGAATTGATCAGGTTCCGAGTTGGGAAGCCCACAGTCACCACAAGGATGATGTCGATCTCCTAAATCTTCGTTCCTTCCTGGAGTGATCCGAGTCACGGCACCAACTGTCAAGGAGAAATTCCATATTTTCGGAAATCACCTTCTTAACGGTGAATGTGTGCACAGATCTCTGATTAATAGTTACTGAGTGACGGCAAAGAAATCCAGACCACACTTAATAAGATGGTACGAATTCCTTCTCAGTGAAGGTGCACAAGAGTGATGTGCTTTTACTTTTATCAGCCTTTTTTTTAGAACAATTAAGGGTTAATCTTTTAGTAAAATTCCTATGTATATGCCAAGTCTGTGATGTGTATCTGTACCGCCCAGAGGCTCGGCCGGCTGCCGAGCCGCTCGGATCCGTGCTCGTCGGTGGGTGGCTCGAGCTCCTCACCGACCCAGGGGTCACGTCGCTCTGAAAGGGGGTTGGCGCTACACGTAGGGACTTCGGTAGGGAGGTCCACGGCCGGAGCCGCGGTTGTTTGTAGGGGATTTGAGTTTGTGACGCCACCCACGGGTTGTGGTGAAGGGATGGACACCACCGCTGCTGTTGACTAGGCTCCCGGGGATGGTGTTGCGCAGCTTGGTGTTGACCCCTCCGTGGGTAGGGGGATGATGGTCCCGGGGGCCCGAGGGAGGTGCTAAGGCAGGGGATTGGATGCGTGCTGGCGTGTTGGCGCGGTGCGCGGCCCAAAGGCACTGTTGTACTTACTATAACAGACACACTGGAATCTCTGGTAAACCAAACAAGATGGTGGATGGTGCCCGCAGCCGGCTGCGGTTTTCCCCTTTTTAGGTTGGTGGTTTCCGCCTTTCTCCTGCACCTCGCTTTTGTAGAAATGATGACTCCTATGCCTAAGCAACGGTAGTCCACTCCCAGGCTTGATGTGTGCTGAGGAAACCCTTTTGCCTGCAGACGCTGGCCCTTTGGATCTCTATGCCTTGGCGGTGGCTCACTATCCCTCTGAGGGGGCTGTTGTCTTCAGTCAGGCCTTGGATGGGAAGGGACCTCAAGTCCAGTCCTCAATCAGTTGATTTGACTTGGTCCAGTGGTTTCTGGGCCTCGTACTGGGTCTCAGTACCCCTCCTGGTGCTCCGGTTTCCAATCGGTTCCCCGGTTCGGTACCGGTGGGCCACTGCCCGTCCCCTACGGTTCCACCGGCTGTAATTCTAGCTCCTGCAGGCGGCCACCACCGTCTGCCTCCTTGCCAGAGGTGACTGGGCTCCAACCCAGACACCTGGTGTAGACTATGGCAGACCCGGACACAGGTCTGCCCTTGAACTTCACTCCACTCCACTGTCAAAGCTCATCTCTTACTGTTTTTCCCACCTCAGAGCTTGTGAACTCCTCGATGGGCGAAGCCCACTGCCTGGCTCCGCCCTCCTGGTGTGAACATCAAACCCGGAGGGAGGTGACAAGGCTTTGTAGGTTGGCTGCTGTCACCTTATTAAGGGGGGAGGTGTTTGTGTAAGGGCCTACCTCTGACTTCCTGGCTAGTCCAGGGCGTCACATATCTATTTTGGAAATTTCTCTCAGCGTCTCCTATTTTCCGACTATCTCTAGCAATGTCTCTGGCACGTAACATCTTCAGCCTTGAATTTGGACTTGCGCAGATAGCCAGTCTTTCTTATCACATCTGCATTCCGTTGCTTTGTATCAGTCTACAGCTGGTGACCTTGGTATACAGTACACATACTTGCTTTCCTGATATGTAACAGTAATCCGAAAACAGACTGAAATATATATCAGACATCAGCTGCAGGCTTTAAAACTACATCTTGCTCCTCATATATCATATACAAAAGAAAACTTGGTTATAGAAAGGTATATAGTGGTTATATAAAAACATATAGAGAAGCATATGTGACGCCCTGGGCAAGCCAGGGGTCACAGGTCACAACACCACACGCACCCCACATTCCCTGCAGGTACACCAAGCTAACCCAAAATCCTTGTTGCCTTCCTCCAGGGGCTGATGTCCACACCAGGGGGTGGGCCAGGCGGTTGGCTCTGCCCACCGTGGAGTTCACAGCCCTGGAGGCGGGAGGAACCAGGCAGATAGAGTTTGGAGGAAGAAGTGGAAAGATGAGTGAGGGAAGTGAAAGTAGAAGGAAGTGAAGTGGTTAAGGAGGACAGTAAGAGTGGTGACAGAAAAAGTGACCGTTAAGCAAGCCTGAAGTTGGTCCGGGTGTGTGCCCCGGACTGAGACAGCAAGGTCAGCAGACGGCGGTGATAGTCTGCAGTGGGACTGCTTGGAGGTTGCTGGAAGGACCGCGGACGGGTGGTGACCCGGCGGTACCGGAGCAGTATACGAAGAACAGTCAGCACCAGGGCAGGGGCCTTTCGGATCCCGGCAAGGCTAGGAGTCGCCATAATTTGCCAAATCCGTCAGTGAAGGGGACCTCTGTCTCCTAACAACCAAGTCCCGATTGAAGGCAACAGCCCGACCGTGAAGGGGAGACACCGCTACCGCCAGGGCACCAGTTTCCCAGGGCCAGCGCCTGCGGGCAAAGTAGGGCTCCTTCGGCCCAGCTTGAAGCCGAGGAGTGGGTAACCGGTGGGGACCCATCGCTACCAAAGAGACTTTCATAGGTGCAGGGAAGAGACCGTCACCGCTAACTGCAGGGAACATCAGCACCGTGAACCGTCCGAGGGACCCGTCCAACCAGCCGTTTGTTTACCGAGAACTGTGTCGTGTTTACTGGCTGAGTGAGTACCTCCGTGCCGTGCGGCACAGCGCTGCCCCTGCACCTCCACAAGCCCCAGACCCGCCTGTCCACCATCCCAACCCCATCACTGGGCCCCGGGATCACCAACCCCTACCCACGGAGGGGCAACACAACAACTGGCTGCTCCACACCATCACTCCCGGGATCCCCAGCCAGAGCAGCGGTGGTGTACATTCAATCACCACAACCGTGGGTGGCGTCACGGACAATAAACTATCCCAAAACACCAATTCCCCTTTTCACTCACGGGCGAGGAGCGCCGCTCGAGTCCCCGGGATCCGGCCCATCGCTCGAGCCACCGAGCCGCGGCAGGCCGCAGCAGCCGCGGCAGCCGGACCCGAGCAGTGGGAGGGCGCGGCGTCCCCTCCTCCGCCCACGACACACACATATATATATATATTATACTCCCCCAGTAGATAAGCATATAGAAAAATATTTTGTATTCTCACACTTAGGCGTACAGTGGGTTTATTCCAGAGACCTGGTGCAGCACGAGAAGAGTTTTGCAGATAGAAATGGGAGATTCAGATTATGGAGGATGTTGGTCTTCGAACATTGCAGAACATAGCATGGGTTGTGTGGTACCCCAGTGGTCATGGGAGCCACTGTGGCGTTGTTCTCCTCCCCGGAGGGCAATGCTATACCTAGAAGCAGCAGGGAGACCTCTATGCCCAGCAGTAAGCCACTGGGAGCCACTGTGGCATTGTTCTCCTCCCCGGAGGGCAATGCTATACCTAGAAGCAGCAGGGAGACCTCTATGCCCAGCAGTAAACCCAGAGGGTAGGAGGTTCCATACCGCCTTGCCCAACAGAGACTCCCAAGGCGCAGTAGGATAATAGAGCCCAGGGACGCAGAATTACCGGCGGGGCCTACATCTGGCTCACGCTGCCCGCCACAAGGGACAAGGCAAATCACACCTAGGAAGAGAGACGCTGTGCTGCTCCAAACCACAGCGACCCACAGTCAGAGCGCACTAAGGAAGGCCTCCAACGTACCTGGCAGAGAAGGGATTCCTCACTGCTTCCCGGCTGACCGGACCACTGTAACCTGGGACTATAACAACTGACAATCAAAAGGTAAAGGAAAGTACCAGCCTGTGACGTCCAGTTACTATCGGAATCCTCAACCCCGCTCCCCAGTGTACATCACCATAGACTACCACCGTCATCATCTTCCCTGGGGCCTGCTCCGCCAGTGGGGAGTAGAACTGTCTTTGCTGCAACACCATCAGCCCCGGAGGACATCACCCGCAGTGGTGACTAATCTCTGGCCGCGTACCACAGGTGGCATCATGAGAGAAATTATCCCCATCATCCTCCCATTTCATTGTATGCCTCGGGGCCACAAAGCCGGGCAGGGCCACCAGTGATATCCCCAGACCCGACATCACTGGCCCGACGACGAGTAAGGTTAACCCCTTTGCCCCGTGGGTGCTACAGTTGCGTTGAACAAAGACCCCAGAGGGGAGATGTAGGACAGTGAAAAACATAGGTAGGGCAATTGACAGAGATGAGAGATGAGAGAAATGATGTTGGTTGCGTGGAACGAAGAACCAAAAAAGGAGATGTAGGGCGGCGCAGCACAGTGGAGAACATTGGTAGGGTGATTGACAGAGATAAGGTAGAAGATATGTGGATAGGATAGGTAGTGTGTTAGACAGAGATGAGGAGGAGATGTAGGGTGGTGCAGAACTATGGAGAGCACAGGTAGGGTGGTAGACAGAGATAAGAGAAGAGATGTAGGATGGTTCAGCACTGTGGAGAGCAAAGGTAGGGTGATTGATAGAGATGAGAGAGAAGATCTACATCTTGTGGAGAACATGGGTAAGGTAGAGTGATTGACAGAAATGAGAGAGAAGATATAGGGCGGTGCAGCACAGTGGAGAGCATAGGTAGGGTTATAGGCAAAGATGAGAGAGAAGATGTAGGGCGTGCAGCACAGTGGAGAGCATAGCTTAGGTAGAGTGATTGATAGAGATGGGATAGAAGATGTAGGGCGGTGCAGCACTGGGGAGGCAGAGGTAAGTTGATTGACACAGATGAAAGAGAAGATGTAAGGTGGTGCAGCACTGTGGAAAGCATAGGTAGGGTGATTGACAAAGATGAGAGAGAAGATGTAGGGCGGTGCAGCACAGTGGATAGGTATGGATGGGTGGGAGACAGATTATGAGGAGATGTAGAACAGTGCAGCACTTTGGAGATCTTTGTGGGTCAAAGGGATAGGTTTACACATATTCTATAGTGCAGTTCTTCTCAACCATGATGCAGCCTTGGCTCCACGACAAGAAAGACACCTGACACACCATCAGAACATCTTAAACTTAATTTTCTTCTTCCAATATGGAGGTTTAATACTACCTATATCCCAAAAATTGAAACGCTATGGAAAATGTAAACAGAACAAGAATGTAATGATTTAGAAATTAATCTCTTTTCGACAGAACATAGGACACGTAATCTGGTGGTTTCTGCCTTGTTATCTCACTGGTTACGTGGTTGTTGACCACTAAGTCCAGCATCTGCACGTCTGCTGCTTTTCATGGAATTTTGGTTGTTGGCAGTAATTCTTCCCCACCCACTACAATATTAATTAGATCTTTTTTTTTATTATGTTTTGGTAACTAATTATTTTTTAAGCCCAATTAAATTTCCGGACAATGCGGCAAGTCATTAGGAGCTAGTGTCAGGAATTCATATCTATGATCATCTATATAGATCCCTTGTGTCCTTTTTTTTATATTTTCCTTTGGATAGTGTGGGAAAATAAACTTACTTTTGATTGAATCTCTCTGGAACCCTACGGGCCACGAGGGAATTTTTGGTTTCCTTTTTTTAACCACTTATTATTTTAGTATTTGTTTCTGAGACCCGCATTGATTTTAGTATTGAATATACCAGAATCCAAAAATATGTGAAAAATGTAATTTTTGGAAATTATATAACACAAGTCTTTGTATACAGATACCAAAAAAACACTGAGTAAGCGGGGTTGAGTAATCTGGTATGAAAAGTACAATGACTCCCTTTTTAAAAGAACGAGTCTCAATAAGTCAAGGTCAGGAATAATTTTCAAGGAGTAGTCCACTACCCTACAACTCCTATTGAATGGTCCAAGGTGGAATTATGGCCACCAAGCTTGGACTGGTCCACAGGAGAACCGGAGAATTATCTGGTGGGCCCCTTTACAGTAGTAAGTCACTTAACCCCCCCCCAACATAGTCAGTAGTAGTTGGCACAATACCCTTGTTTCACTATATAGAGATAAAGGAGGCATCTCATCATTCATTTTACAAACTACTCAGTATATTATTATATCTGCATGGTTGAGCAAATCTGCCTTAGTTGAGTTTTTGGAGATATGTTAGACTGTAGGAAACACTAATTGGCCACAGTGATTAGGAGTAGTGGTGCCAGACTGGAGCCACAGGGGAACTGGGGGCCCTTTGATATTTGCCTGTAGTTGATCAATGGGCCACCAGAGTCAATTTTCTGATGAGCCCCTGCTGCCCCAGTCTGGCACCACTACTTCTTTTTCAGCCTTTATCCTGGTATCAACATCAGGAGAGGACATTACATGGTCCCTGTGGCCAATTAGTGTCTCCTACAGTCTAACATATCTCCAAAAACTCAACTAAGGCAGATTTGATGTGTGTGGGGGAGGGGTATTCAATTAGCATTGAATCTGCCAGGATCCCGATGACTGATCCTTTGCCTCCTTTTTGGCCTTCTTTGCCTTCCATCTGCTTCCAAGGCTTCTTTCTTCTTCCACCACTTTTGAGTAGGTAACTCACGGTCACTTGGGGCATGATACACATCATTGACATTACTTACATGCATTGCATTGGATATGAACATGACAGTAGCACCTGAAGAGGGAAGATCCTTAGCAACAGGACGAAGAAGTAGAAGGAGGATTGGGTGATGGTGGGACAGGTATTGGGGGCTGAGAAGAGATAGGCACAAGTGATGTCTGACTGACTGATAATTAGCTGGACATGTGCTACCGTGGGAAGTAGTGAGCTCTCCATCAATGTAAATATTCAAGTGGAAGCTGGATAAATATGGCTGGGATGATTTAGGAAAACCTGCACTCGCAGGGGGTTGGACCCAGTGGCCTTTGAGGTCCCTTCTAACTCTACATTCCATGATTCTATGATTAATGAATTCCAAATTATTTGGATTCTGGTGAATTCTAATTTTTAGGTAAATTCGATTTGTTACAACTTGGTTTACTCGTTTCTACCTGATGTGTTATAGGTAGATGCTGCCCCATGATGTAAATATTCTCTGTTTTATGTGTATACTGTTGAATAATATAAATGCATGTGTTAGTATCTAAGTGGTTTTTAGGGAAGGACAGGTTCCGTATGTACTAAAGTTAGGACTATAGACTAGGGTGCCGAATTCTGCCATCTAGCGGTCGGATTAGGTCAGCAGTAAAGCGAGTTTTAGAAGAAGTTGTTAGGTAAGATAGGTGTTCTGATCCGGAACCATGGAAGACCACCACAAATCATTGGCAAAAAGGTGACAAGAGCATCGGCAACTAATCTGGCCGCCATCCCCTTACTAACCATCACAACTAGAAGTAGCCGAGGGGTGAACTAACATCCTGTGCACCGCGAACCCAGCCGGAGAACTAACTATCCTAAAGGTAGGAAAGATGAATAACTATCTGCCTCAGAAAATAGACAAGAATAGTAAACCCCCCACATTCAAAGACTGCGGTGATATAGGAAAAACACAATACACAGGTAGATGACAGGATTAGCAAAAGATGAGGCCCCCGCTGACTAAAATAGGAAAGGACAGGAAAGGGACTGATGGTGACCAGAGAAAAACCCTGCAAAATACCAACTTCCTGATAGTACAAAAAGGCCCTCAGATCGCTCGATCTGAACTCCGTCCTATACCAGGTGCCCTTGTCATACCAATGATCAGAAAACAAGAATTATAACAAATTCAACAAGCCACAAACACATGGACCCAAAGGAGCTATACTCCACACAGAACTGCAGGGAGTTCCTCAACAATCCACTGAGGGGGAAAATCCCTGGAAGGAAATAAACTGAAACCAACCACAACAAATGACTAACCCAGATAAGCAAAAGAACCAGACAATAAATAAAGAGCACGCACTTATCTGGAGTAGATGTGGTGTAAAGCAGGATTAAGCATGCTGGAGATACAAAGAACAACTGACATCCGGCAACAGCCTGCAATCAGACCAGGACTTAAATAAGCAGAGAGTTAGCAAAGGAAACACCCACTGCACAACACACCTGGTCCAAGTCCAAACCATTCCTGGCCACCAGAGGGAGCCTCCCAGCAGCCAAAACATAACTAACATTCACAACAGATAGGGTTGAGGTAGTGAAAGGGAAGAGTGACAGTTGGCAGGATGGATGTCTAGATGAAGGAGGTGGAAAAGAAGGGCAGAAGTGGGTTCAAATTGAGAGGATGTGGCAACCACTGGGGATGCGGAGACTCAGCTCGCCATGGCGAGCTTAGATAGGTGTCTGGCTAGAGAAGCTACACGTGCCCAGAAATTGATGAAGGTGTGCGATATTAGGGGGAAGGAGGCACAGAACCCAGAGTATTGAGGACGAGGTCTGAGATAGAACAAGGAGTAGTACCCCACAGAGAGAGAAAGAAAGGCCATGTTTATCCTAACGGTGTGAAGAATAAAAGTAAAGAAGACTGCTTGGCCAAGTGAACTCTTCTGTTGCATATCTTACTATCCGACGGCATTGACAACTGGCAGCAAGGGTGATGGACACCACCGGCCCCAAGCAGTAAGTGTCATACACCCATCCCGAAGCTATGTCCGCACACGGATTCTCCTTGGAAGAGGTCTGAGATAGCAGGGAACAAAATGAGTAGTACCCCACAGAGAAAGAAAGGCCATGTCTGTTATAATGGTGTGATGAATAAAAGTAAACAAGACTGGTTGGCCAAGTGAAGTTTGGTGTTGCATGTCTTAACTATCCGAGAGCATTGACGACTGGCAGTGGGGGTGTGATGTACACCGGCCCAAAACAGCAAGAAAGTGTCATGTACCCTGCCCGAAACCTTGTGTTTGTACATCGAATCTCCTTGGACGAGGTCTGAAATAGCGGAGGACAGTACAAGGAGAAGTAACCCACAGAGAAGGAAAGGCCATGTCTGTCATAACGGTGTGAAGAATAAAAGTAAATGTCGCGGGCGGGGAGGACGCCGCTGCGCTGCGCTCGCTAACGCTCGGGTCCAGCGCTGCTGCGATGGCTGCTCGGTGGCTCGAGCGGTGGGCCGGATCCGGGGACTCGAGCGGCGTTCCTCGCCCGTGAGTGAAAGGGGCTTAGTTTGGCTTGGGAATATGGTCCATGATGCCACCCACGGGTTGTGGTGAGGTTGGGCACCACCACTGCTGGTTACGGGGATCCCGGGAGCGATGGTAGGGAGCAGCTGAGATATTGTTTTTCCCCCTCCGTGGGTAGGGGTTGGTGGTCCCGGGGCCCGGTGAGGTGACGGGGAGGCAGGGTTAGCAAGGTGCAGGGTCGCCTGGACTGTGCAGCGCGGTGACGGACGGCACGGTAGTACTCACTCAGCCACAAATGTAAGCAAAGTCTCTGGTAAACCAAATGGCTGGATCGACGGGTCCCGCAGCCGGCTGTTGTGACTTCTCCCGGACGGTTGGTGGTGGCTGCCTTTCCCTGCACCTTTGTGTATGTTCGGTCCCGATGGATTCCCACCGGTAACCCGCTCCCCAGCGTGTGTATGTGCCGGAGGAGCCCTTTTGCCCGCAGGCCCTGGCCCTTGGAACTCTAGCTGTGGCGGTAGCTGTATTTCCTTTTGCTGGTCGGACGGTTGCCTTCAATCGGGGCTTGGTTTTTAGGAAACCCCTGGGGTTCTGGTCAATGACGGATTTGACCTCTAATGGCGACTCCAAGCCTGGTCGGGGTCCGCAGGCCCTGCCTGTGTGTGCTGGCTTCACTTCGCTCCCCGGTTCGGTACCGGCGGGCCACCACCCGTCCCCGGTCCTACGGTTCCGCGTTGATCTGCCTCTCCTGCAGACGGCCACCACCGTCTGCCAACCTTGCTCTTGGTGCCCGGGCCACACACCCGGACACGGTCAGTTTACTCCTCACTTCTCACTCCTTTCTCTTCCACTTCCCTAGCTGATCTCACTTCCCTATCCCGCCAACAGGACTGTGAACTCCTCAGTGGGTGGGGCCAACCGCCTGGCTCCACATCACCTGGTGTGGACATGAGCCCCTGGAGGGAGGCAACAAGGATTTTGTGTCTGGCTAATGTGCCTGTCTCACGGTGGGGGGGTGTGTTGCAGTACCTGTGACGACCTGGCTAGTCCAGGGCACCACATTCCCCCTTGGTTAAATGCAGACCGTCCGCGGGCTGCCCGTCCATCACCGGTTTTATTTTTCTTTTTTAACTGTAAAAATATAAAAACATCAACAGTTTATGCATTTTAAATCTTCCCTTACGGGAGGCAGGTCACTTAAACGTTACAAACTACATAGACATGCACTTTTAATAATAACGGACGGACGGCTTCCGCTCTCCCACCCAAGCAACCTAGCCCTGATGCTGCCCCTAAGAAGTGGGCAGCACCCCTTGACCCCAGTCCAGATCCAGGCTGCCCGAGCGTGAACGGGTACGGTGCCTCGCACCCGGATGTCACTTCAGGGGACCCCACGTCCATGGGGGACCCCTGACCCCCGGGGGATCGCCACCGGTTGCGGTAGTAGCGGGCCTGGGCCATCACTTTCCTCCAGGCCCATCCTCCAAACCTGCCTCTCCGGAGGCGGCAATGGAAAACATGCCCCAACTTATTTACAATCCCACCAGTTTGTGGGTGCCCTGCAAGTTCTCAGGCATGTCCATGAAGAGTTCCTCATGCCAACGGTACAAGGGGTCCCTACGGGGACAACTTGCCGGCAACGGCCGGGTCAATCACGGTGTCAATCAGGTTATTTTCTCGGTTGATTCATTTATTTACTTAACAGGTAACGGTACTGGTGGTCCCAACGGGGACAACGGTGCAACGGAGGGACCGCTGCCTTACTTCAAGTCCACACCACAGGCCGGAGGAGGGGACTGGGCCGGTTCTTGGGCCTCCTGGCCTCCTCTCAGCTTGGCATGAAGGGCAAACCAGCCCCTCTCTCCACAGTGCCGCATGTACGTCACCAGATCGCCTGGGAACAAGTTACGGCCCGGGTGGCCCTCTGATAGGTGGGCATTGACATCCTGACGGGCCACAAACACCTCGGCTTCCAGGCCCGGCTCGAAAATAAATTCATACCCCCGGCGGGGGTCAAATCTTCGCACCTGACCCTCGTATACCGGGCCCCGTACCCGGAAGGTGGCTCTGCGGAGGTTTTCCTTCTCCTGGATCATGCGGGCTATCAGCTCAGCCTTCCGCTTCTCCCTCTCTGCGATTTCCCGGCCCAGCTGGCTCAGCTCCCTGTCCCAGTAAGGGGTGTCTGCCTGCCCCTGCGCGCGGGTCGAGCCCCGCAGGGCCTCCTTCACACTGCCCACTACTGGCGTCCTCTGTGGAAGGTCCTGCGGTGTCATGGCCTAGGGTGCTGCCTCACAGCGACGACCCGGCGCAGCCTCAGCCGAGGCGTGGGGTATGGGTACAGGGGTCCTCACCCGCTGAGCCTCCTCCTGGACGGGACGGATCACCGGAGCCGGGACAGTACTGGGTGCGGTCACTTCCGATGCCCCTGGTGTGTCTTCGCAGACTGATGCTGCCCTCGGGAGCTTCCACGGAAGCGGTGCGGGTCGTCTGCGGACCTCGTCTGCAGGCTGGTCCGCTCGGGCGGACAGGCAGGGTTCCGCCACCGGTTGTAGGGGTAGCGGGCCTAATGGCGGGGTGGCAGCAGCCAACACGGGTAGCGGGGGAGGCAGCAGGGTGAGCGGGCGCAGACCGGGCCCCTCAGCCGCAGCGACCGATCCTGTAGGGACACAGGGGCGTGGGTCACTTACCCGCTCCTCCAAATCTTCCTCCACCTCGCGTCTCTGTATGGCCACCACCACATCCGCCATATCGACCTCCCACTCCTCCAGGAGGAGCTGCACTTGCACCTGCAGACGGCTGCTCAGATGGGCGGTCCGGATCTCTACCCACGCTGCGGTGCCGGGCGTGGGCGCGGGCTCAGGGACTGCGGGGCTACCGGAAGGACGGTGCATGCTGGCAGCGGTGTCTTCCAGGAACCAAATGGCGGCAGAGTCCTGGCGTCCCTGCTTTTATGGCCTCGGTTCACATGCAGCCGGACGCCATCCGTCCCCCCCCCTTGGTCTTTTC
This sequence comes from Anomaloglossus baeobatrachus, assembly GCF_048569485.1. Classification (NCBI taxonomy): domain Eukaryota; kingdom Metazoa; phylum Chordata; class Amphibia; order Anura; family Aromobatidae; genus Anomaloglossus; species Anomaloglossus baeobatrachus. The sequence continues at coordinate 193,437,205 of NC_134361.1, forward strand.
TCGGCACCTCCTCTTCAGGGACGGGGCTTTGGATTTCGCGCCTCCTGTGCTCGAGAAGACGCTCAAGCGGGAAAATCTTCGCGCCCAAGATGGCGGACTCTGAAATTTTTCGGCCGGACACCGCCGGCGGGGCACAAGGCGCACTTCTACCAGTCGGCAGAACGGTAAGATCCTGTTCGTGACGCCAAGTTGTCGCGGGCCGGGAGGACACCGCTGCGCTCGCTAACGCTCGGGTCCGGCGCTGCTGCGATGGCTGCTCGGTCGCTTGAGCGGTGGGCCGGATCCGGGAACTCGAGCGGCACTCCTCGCCCGTGAGTGAAAGGGGCTTAGTTTGGCTTGGGATTTGGTCCGTGACGCTATCCATGGGTTGTGGTGAGGTTGGGCACCACCGCTGCTGGTGACAGGGATCCCGGGAGCGATGGTAGAGAGCAGCTGGGATGTTGTTTTTCCCCCTCCGTGGGTTGGTGGTCCCGGGGCCCGGTGAGGTGACGGGGAGACAGGGTTAGCAAGGTGCAGGGTCGCCTGGACTGCGCAGCACGGTGCCGGACGGCACGGTAGTACTCACTCAGCCACAAATGTACGCAAAGTCTCTGGTAAACCAAACGGCTGGATGGACGGGTCCCGCAGCCGGCTGCTGTGACTTCTCCCGGACGGTTGGTGGTGGCTGTCTTTCCCTGCACCTTTGTGTATGTTCGGTCCCGATGGAATCCCACCGGTAACCCGCTCCCCAGCGTGTGTATGTGCCGGAGGAGCCCTTTTGCCCGCAGGCTCTGGCCCTTGGAACTCTAGCTGTGGCGGTAGCTGTATTTCCTTTTGCTGGTCGGACGGTTGCCTTCAATCGGGTCTTGGCTGTTGAGAAACCCATGGGGTTCCGGTCAATGACGGATTTGACCTCTAATGGAGACTCCAAGCCTGGTCGGGGTCCGCAGGCCCTGCCTGTGTGTGCTGGCTTCATTTCGCTCCCCGGTTCGGTACCGGCGGGCCACCGCCCGTCACTGGTCCTATGGTTCTGCGTTGATCTGCCTCTCCTGCAGACGGCCACCACCGTCTGCCAACCTTGCTCTTGGTGCCCGGGCCACACACCCGGACACGGTCAGTTTACTCCTCACTCCTCTCTCTTCCACTTCCCTAGCTGATCTCACTTCCCTTTCCCGCCTCCAGGACTGTGAACTCCTCAGTGGGTGGGGCCAACTGCCTGGCTCCACCCCACCTGGTGTGGACATCAGCCCCTGGAGGGAGGCAACAAGGATTTTGTGTCTGGCTGATGTGCCTGTCTCAGGGTGGGGGTGTGTGTTGCAGTACCTGTGACGACCTGGCTAGTCCAGGGCGCCACATAAACAAGACTGGTTGGCCAAGTGAACTCTGGTCTTGAATGTCTTACTATCTGATGACATCAATAACTGTCAGCAGGAGTGATGGACACTGGCTGAAACAGCAACCAAGTGTCATGCACCCATCCCGAAGCCATGTCCCCACATGGATGCTACTTGGTGAACGAGAGCGGTGCCGCATGACCTTTAGACGCCTTCACTCATTCCTACAGATTCCCATCAGCTGATGCCTTCCTAGTTTGTCCAAGTGGAAGAAAAGTTGTGCTTTTTGGAGAGCTCGTTAGATCAGGTATTGTGGCATAGGCACAAAGATACTGCGCATGAAAGTGAAAAATCCCGAAATGCGATCTACTAGTACACCAAAACAAAATACCGCTCCCTACTCAGTGATACCTAGAGAGTCTGTTTACACTCCCTTGATAATCTCGAGAGTCAGGAGTGGCTTGTTTTTTCTTATGTCAAAACAGAACTACTTTAAAGGTATCTATGTGTAATCATGTTAATTACTGCATGTAGAAGAGCTGCCGCCATGTGTACACTTAAAACACATTAGAACAATGTTGTAAAGGAGCTGTACTTTATTTGTTCTGTCTGAGATGTAAGGACAGGATCTTCATGTTCGTTTTTATCATATTCATCTAATCTGATGTTCATAAGCGTCTTATTTTATTTAATAATTAGTTCATATGGAGAGAGAAAAGGGACATGCTTCATAAAAAATGTATATTATTCATATCAGAGTTTTATTCTAAAAAAAATATTTCTATGCGGTTCACTTTGGAAGGAGCCAGTCTTTGGAAGAAGCTTGTCATGTCGTCTGCAGCTGTATTGTAGCTGCTTGGAGTGTTTTTCCTTTTTTGTGTCTAATTCTCCTGTCTGTTATCCTACCCTCGTGTTTCTTTATTGCAGAGGTGAGACTAGTGCTCTTGCCAACCTGCTCACTAGCCAGGGTGAGTTTAGGGCAAGCACATAGGGCATAGGCACATGATCAGTGATAGGGTGAAAGAACCCGTATAGGGATGTCTGGGAGTGCAGGGTACAGCCTCAGGTGAGTGCAGGTGGTGATCCCCCTCCCCCTATTACCTGGATCCTCTGTTGTATTGTGGCTCCTGTGTACCCTGTGTGTTATGGTACCTGCTGGGGCTTTTCCTGGTACCTGGCAAAATAATTATTAGCGAGGCATGCCACTGAGAAGATGGATAAAGTTCATTAACGGAAATGCCATCCTTAATGAATCTGGACCTTACTGTTTTCTTTAGTTTGTCTCTCAGCTTTGCAGTGTAGACCAGGACAGAGTTAGCAAAGTCATCTCATTATTATTATTACAATGTGGGGAATTTAATGGCAGATGACAGCCGTTTTATACCATAAGAGGCGGCATAGTTATAATCTGTCGACAGCTTCATTGCCACTTCTTGGTCATCACTAGGTCTTCCAAGAGACTACACTTTCTGGCATTTTACAACTGCCATAAAGCACATAGATGCTGTTTTAACATTGGTAGAATATTTTTGATATCACTAATTATCACTTAATGTAACTTTGCCAGCCTGGCCTTGTTTTTGGAATATCCATATGTCATGTAGGCCAGTTAGTTAATTTTTTGGCCATGTGGCAGAGTAGACCCCACCATGCAACCTCTATGCTTGCTGCCATTGCTGTGGGATATTATTTACTATCGAGCACTTTCACTTACATAAATCTATTTTCTCATGGATTCCTCTCTCCCGAACAATGGGCAGAGATTTTTTTTGGCATATTTTGGAAAAAGATATAATTTACATATGGGCATTGGGATCACAAATGTCTTCCTAACCACAAGGGTGCGGCCGTATAACGCTCATGATTTCTCATGAATAAGAGAGAAGTTGTCACAATGAATAGATTAAATATTAAACACTATTTCTGGACATGGTGGATATCACGCGCATCTGATCCAAATACGAAACAGCTGTACACTAATATGTTAGAAATGCTATCTATTGTGGATGATCTATCCTGCACGATCACAGTTCTTCTAGGATATATAACACTATCAGATACAAGTGCATCGCAATAAATTAAAATATCATCAAAAAGTTCATTTATTTCAGCAATTCAATACAAAAAGGGAAACTCATATATTATATAGAGCCATTACACACAGAGGGATCTATTCCTATATATTATAGTCATTACACACAGAGGGATCTATTCCTATATGTTCTATAGAGCCATTACACACAGAGGGATCTATTCCTATATATTATAGTCATTACACACAGAGGGATCTATTCCTATATGTTCTATAGAGTCATTACACACAGAGGGATCTATTTCTATATATTATATAGAGTCATTACACACAGAGGGATCTATTTCTATATGTTATATAGTCATTACACACAGAGGGATCTATTTCTATATATTATATAGAGTCCTTACACACAGAGGGATCTATTCCTATATATTATATAGAGTCATTACATACAGAAGGATCTATTCCTATATATTACAGTTAGGTCCAGAAATATTTGGACAGTGACACAAGTTTTGTTATTTTAGCTGTTTACAAAAACATGTTCAGAAATACAATTATATATATAATATGGGCTGAAAGTGCACACTCCCAGCTGCAATATGAGAGTTTTCACATCCAAATCGGAGAAAGGGTTTAGGAATCATAGCTCTGTAATGCATAGCCACCTCTTTTTCAAGGGACCAAAAGTAATTGGACAAGGGACTCTAAGGGCTGCAATTAACTCTGAAGGCGTCTCCCTCGTTAACCTGTAATCAATGAAGTAGTTAAAAGGTCTGGGGTTGATTACAGGTGTGTGGTTTTGCATTTGGAAGCTGTTGCTGTGACCAGACAACATGCGGTCTAAGGAACTCTCAATTGAGGTGAAGCAGAACATCCTGAGGCTGAAAAAAAAAGAAAAAATCCATCAGAGAGATAGCAGACATGCTTGGAGTAGCAAAATCAACAGTCGGGTACATTCTGAGAAAAAAGGAATTGACTGGTGAGCTTGGGAACTCAAAAAGGCCTGGGCGTCCACGGATGACAACAGTGGTGGATGATCGCCGCATACTTTCTTTGGTGAAGAAGAACCCGTTCACAACATCAACTGAAGTCCAGAACACTCTCAGTGAAGTAAGTGTATCTGTCTCTAAGTCAACAGTAAAGAGAAGACTCCATGAAAGTAAATACAAAGGGTTCACATCTAGATGCAAACCATTCATCAATTCCAAAAATAGACAGGCCAGAGTTAAATTTGCTGAAAAACACCTCATGAAGCCAGCTCAGTTCTGGAAAAGTATTCTATGGACAGATGAGACCAAGATCAACCTGTACCAGAATGATGGGAAGAAAAAAGTTTGGAGAAGAAAGGGAACGGCACATGATCCAAGGCACACCACATCCTCTGTAAAACATGGTGGAGGCAACGTGATGGCATGGGCATGCACGGCTTTCAATGGCACTTGGTCACTTGTGGTTATTGATGACATAACAGCAGACAAGAGTAGCCGGATGAATTCTGAAGTGTACCGGGATATACTTTCAGCCAAAGCTACCCAGGAGTTCATGAGTGCAAAAAAGTGGAACATTCTGCAATGGCCAAGTGAATCACCAGATCTTAACCCAATTGAGCATGCATTTCACTTGCTCAAATCCAGACTTAAGACGGAAAGACCCACAAACAAGCAAGACCTGAAGGCTGCGGCTGTAAAGGCCTGGCAAAGCATTAAGAAGGAGGAAACCCAGCGTTTGGTGATGTCCATGGGTTCCAGACTTCAGGCAGTGATTGCCTCCAAAGGATTCGCAACAAAATATTGAAAATAAAAATATTTTGTTTGGGTTTGGTTTATTTGTCCAATTACTTTTGACCTCCTAAAATGTGGAGTGTTTGTAAAGAAATGTGTACAATTTCTATCAGATATTTTTGTTCAAACCTTCAAATTAAATGTTACAATCTGCACTTGAATTCTGTTGTAGAGATTTCATTTCAAATCCAATGTGGTGGCATGCAGAGCCCAACTCGCCAAAATTGTGTCACTGTCCAAATATTTCTGGACCTAACTGTATATAGAGTCATTACACACAGAGGGATCTATTCCTATATATTATATAGAGTCATTACACACAGAGGGATCTATTCCTATATATTATATAGAGTCATTACACACAGAGGGATCTATTCCTATATATTATATAGAGTGATTACACAAAAAAAGATCAATTCCTATATGTTGTACAGAGTCATTACACACAGTGGGATCTATTCCTATTATATAGAGTGATTACGCACATAGGATCTATTCCTATATATTATATAGTAATTACACACAGAGGGATCTATTTCTATATATTATATAGAGTCATTACACACAGAGGGATCTATTCCTATATGTTATATAGAGTCATTACACACAGAGGGATCTATTTCTATATATTATACAGAGTCATTACACACAGAGGGATCTATTCCTATATATTATATAGTCATTACACACAGAGGGATATATTCCTATATATTATATAGTCATTACACACAGAGGGAGCTATTCCTATATATTATATAGTCATTACACACAGAGGGGTATATTCCTATATATTATATAGAGTCATTACACACAGAGGGATCTATTCCTATATATTATATAGTCATTACACACAGAGGGATCTATTTCTATATATTATATAGAGTCATTACACACAGAGGGATCTATTTCTAAATCTTATATAGAGTCATTACACAGAGAGGGATCTATACCTATATGTTGTATAGAGTCATTACACACATAGGGATCTATTCCTATATGTTGTATAGAGTCATTACACACAGTGGGATCTATTCCTATATATTATATAGAGTCATTACACATAGGGATCTATTCCTATATGTTGTATAGTCATTATACACAAAGGGATCTATTTCTATATATTATATAGAGTCATTACACACAGAGTGATCTATTTTAAATGTTTATTTCTGTTAATGTTGATGATTATGGCTTACAGCCATAAAATAGAATAGATCACTCTGTTTGTAATGACTCTCTATAATATATAGGAATAGATCCCTCTGTGTGTAATGACTCTATATAATATATAGGAATAGATCCCTCTGTGTGTAATGACTCTATATAATATATAGGAATAGATCCCTCTGTCACACACTGAGCCCTATTTGATCTTCCTACAGGAAACCATCACTGTCCCTGCATTCTAGCCCCTCCCACTGTGGGCTAGTCCCAACACTTAACTCTCTCTTCTTCTACTGTCTAGCAAACCAATTCAACGCTTATCACAATTCACATTAAGCAGTAATGCAGGTCATAATACACATTATACATTACATTACACAACCATAAGGCGCTTGGTGTCTTCAAGGGGGAATGAGGCAGTATGTCCATCTCCAGTCCTGTTCGTTGCATTTTTTCCCATATTCTACAAAGATTGGAAATTATAATTTTATTTTTTTTTTTAATTTTAAATATTACAAACAAAAGCAATAGAAATTTCCAATAAAATATATAGCATCTGATACGGGTGATATTTTGGTAGGTGGCAGTAGAGCATCACTATATGAAATTCCGTAATTCCGTGACCCCATTTATGAACACAGAGATAAATTACACCCAACCATTGATAATATTTTACAGCCTGGTACCATGTCCTGGTCTTTCATGTTATAAAAGGCACTATATTGCATGTGCACTATATGGTTTGTGTATTCCTTGCCAAGATGTGAGATTCCCGTCCTCGGCGTTGCCAAGCAGCATTTGTCTTACAAAGAGGTGCCTTATCCTGCGAGGAGATGAGCTGCGAAGCAAAACAGGGAGTTCACTCGGAGGTTGGGGTTGAAATTTGTATTTTGCGTGGAAGAATAAAGACCAGAAGGTAACACTATGCACAGATTCCATACCTAGTTCAAGATGTTTTCGAGAAGAAGCCTTGAGGAGGGGTGGAGGGGTGCAAATGGAAATGGGGGCACACAATGCGTGAAAACTTGGGAGGATCGGTTAGGCGTTGGCTGTCAGGCTTTGGAAGACTGCCGAATAACACCTTCATATGGAATTGCTTTAACTCCTTCATTGCCACTTTATTAGTGGAGAGGCTTGAAAGACGTTTTATAAAGGTGCTATTTTTAAAGGGACTAATTTCTCACCAGATGTCGGTAGCAACTCATCCGATCCACGCAGGCAAAGAAATCAAACCCTAGATGTCCATAAATTAAGTTAATAATGAGAAATGGCAGAGGAACCTGGAGCTAGTGGAATTCGTGCAGCTCTTGTCCACGGCAAGAGAGCACTGACTTGGACCATGGACCGGGATTGCGTGAAGTGATCTGCTCATCTCTATTATATACTGTGTGTGTATATATACATATCTCTATATAAGTCTATGAGAGCTTTGTTCTGGCTCTCATTGAGTTGCACTGAGACCTTGTGACATAACTTCTGAATTCCGGCCAGTCAGAAGCTACAGGCACAAGATGGAGCTACGGAACAGGAGAGGCATTGAAAAACATTGAAGGTGAGCATATGACAGGTGGCTTACATTTAAAGAGCCACTCCAGAAAAAAAAAACACGTAGTGGTGCTTTAACCTGTATCCTTGCAGTCCCAGGTAACAACAACTGGTTGCGGTTGTACTGAGGGAACAGCTGAGGCTAAAGCGGGCTTTACACGCTGCGACATCGCTAATGCGGAGTCGTTGGGGTCACAGAATTGGTGACGCACATCCGGCCGCATTAGCGATGCCGTTGCGTGTGACACCGATAAGCGATTTTGCATCGTTGCAAAAACGTGCAAAATCGCTAATCGGCGACATGGGGGTCTATTCTTAAAAATCGTTACTGCAGCAGTAACGGAGTTGTTCCTCGTTCCTGCGGCAGCACACATCGCTGCGTGTGACGCCGCAGGAACGAGGAAGCTCCCCTTACCTGCCTCCCGGCCGCTATGAGGGAGGAAGGAGGTGGGCGGGATGTTACGTCCCGCTCATCTCCGCCCCTCCGCTGCTATTGGGCGGCGGTTCAGTGACGCTTCAGTGACGTCGCTGTGACGCCGCACGGACCGCCCCCTTAGAAAGGAGGCGGTTCACCCGTCACAGCGACGTCGCCGGACAGGTAAGTATGTGTGACGGCTGTTGTGCGACACGGGCAGTGATTTGCCCGTGTCGCGCAACAGATGGGGGCGGGTACCCACACTAGCGATATCGGGACCGATATCGCAGTGTGTAAAGTAGCCTTTAGTCAGAATTAGAGTCAGGCTTCATCAGCAGGAGAACATTCAGAAGACAATAAGTGGATTTGAGAAGGTTCTAGTCAGAGGGCAGGACAGGGGTCACAATGGGAGTAGGTAGCAGAAGACAAATCCAAAAGAGAGACACAAAAAGAGACTCCAATGCCAAGACAAACAATCAGGGACAAGTTTAAGTCAGTACCAACACAGAATCTTATAGACGTACCTCAATTTGTAAGACAGTGACCCAAGGTAAAGCTCACTTTTATTAGGCCACCAGGCCTGACCTTCTTGAAAAGTGCTGGTTGCCATGGCTGGTTGACGACAGACCGCACTGGAGCAAGGAGGGTGATAGTAAAGGCCGCTTTACACACTGCAATATCGGTACCGATATCGCTAGCGTACGTACCCGCCCCCATCAGTTGTGGGACACGGGTAAATCGCTGCCCGTGCCACACAACATCGCTCAGCCCCGTCACACTACTTACCTGCCTATCAACAACGCTGTGACCGGCGAACCGCCTCCTTTCTAAGGGGGCGGTTTGTTCGGCATCACAGCGATGTCACTAAGCAGCCGCCCAATAGAAGCGGAGGGGTGGAGATGAGCAGGACGTAACATACCGCCCACCTCCTTACTTCCTCAATGGGGGCGGACGCAGTTAAGGTTAGGTTCCTCGTTCCTGCGGTGTCACACATAGCGATGTGTGCTGCCGCAGAAACGATGAACTACATCGTACATGCAGCAGCAGTGATAATTGGGAATAGGGGGGATGTCACCGATTAGCGATTTTGAACGTTTTTGCGATGATTCAAAATCGCTCATAGGTGTCACACGCAACGACATTGCTAAAGCGGCCGGATGTGCATCACAAATTTCGTGACCCCAACAACATCGCTTGAGCAATGTCGCAGCGTGTAAAGTGGCCTTAAGACGCATTGTGTCGGGAAGTAGGAGTTATATTCAGGGACAGCCATTGGTTTCCCCCACTCAATTTCATCAGAACAAATGCATGTGCATCTATTTTTCTCTCGTTATGTATATACATATATAACCACTCACCAACTATCGGCCAAAACCATGTTCCTCAGGTATTGTACCACGCCGTACACAGCCAACTGAGATGTCCTGTGTGTACTATTGTGCCCCGGGGCAGCTGGGCTGCTTGGATCTGGCTGGTCCGTGGCTTGAGGGTTACCGGATCTGGGGGCACCGTCAACCAGTTTTAAATGAAAAATAAAAATAAAATACAAAGTCCAACTACGCCAATCGCGGTTTGCGGCCAGGGATGATAGGACCACCACTGCGGGTTCACTCTGGGGATGATGGCTGGGGGCAGTGTGGATGGTGGAGTCCTCCGCGAACAGGGCTTTTCCCCAGGGGTAGGTGAAGGGTTAACGTTGAGGCGCAGCACAATGAAGCAGTCCAGACAGAGAGTGCAGTTTGATGGTTTTTACTCACTGGATTTACACCCTGGGGACGTACTGGATCCCAGGTGCGCCCGTGTCCTGATGGCTGTGACAGCAAACCTGGTGCCACTCTCCACCTGTGCACTCTGGTGTATGTGGGCCCTCCCTGGAGTCTGTGTCCTGCCACAGGCAGCTTGGACTATTTAAGGGAATATGTCCTGGTCCCCTATTTGCTGCTAATGCCTTGGACGTTAGTGGTGGTAGATTAGTCCTGAAAACCCACCCACCTGGCAGAGTTAACAGATGGCTTGAAGTCCTTGTTTGTTCTGGGATCTGTGTGGCGCCCTGGACTAGCCAGGTCGTCACAGGTAACACACACACACCCCCACCCCCACTAGACAGTAACATTAGCCAAACATAAAATCCTTGTTGTCTCCCTCCAGTGTCTGATGTCCACACCAGGTGGGGGGGATTCAAGCGGTTGGCCCCACCCACCGAGGAGTTCACAGGTCTGGAGGCGGGAAAAAGAGACAGTTGAGTTGAGGAGGTTGAAGTGAGAGGAGTAAAGTGGAGAGTGTCTGGGTTGTGGCCCAGGCACTGACAACAAGGTTGGCAGACAGTGGTGGCCGTCTGCAGGAGTGGTGAATCAACGCGGAACCGTAGGACCGGGGTCGGACGTCGGCCCGCCGGTACCGACCGGGGAGCAAAGTGAAGCCAGCACACACAGGTAGGGCCATCGGACCCCGACTAGGCTTGGAGTCGCCGTCAACAGTCAAATCCGAGTGTGACAGGAACCCCAGGGGTTTCCTAACAGCTAAAGACCCGTTAGAAGGCAACCGTCCACACCGTGAGGGTATACAGCTACCGCCTAAGGCTAGAGACCCAAGGACCAGCGCCTGTGGGGAAACGGGCTCCTCCGGCATCCATACACCGGGGAGCGGACTACCGTTGGGGATCCATCGTAGTCAAATAGTACACAAAGGTGCAGGGAAAGACAGCCGCCATCACCTGTCCGGGGAGAGACACTGCAGCCGGCTGCGGGACCCGTCCATCCAGCCGTTTGGTTTGCTGAAGACTTTGTGCATCTCTTACTGAGTGAGTACACCCGTGCCATCAGGCACCGTGCCGCGCTGTCCCTGCAACCCTGCACCTCACCAACCCTGCCTCCCCGTCACACCACCGGGCCCCGGGACCACCGACCCCTACCCACGGAGGGGGAAAACAACATCCCAGCTGCTCCCTACCATCGCTCCCGGGATCCCCGTCACCAGCAGCGGTGGTGCCCATCTTCACCACAACCCGTGGGTGGTGTCACGGACTAAATCCCCCAAACCAACCACCCTTTTCACTCACGGGCGAGGAGCGCCGCTCGAGTCCCCGGATCCGGCCCACCGCTCAAGCCACCGAGCAGCAGCCGCAGCGGCGCCGGACCCGAGCGTTAGCGAGCACAGAGGCAGCGTCCTCCCCGCCCGCGACATCTGTAACCCGTGCGTGAAAGTACTGTGAGCCCTGGATGTCCACCCCACGGGATCCCTCTGTCCTTGGAGCTTGCTCTCTCCCTCTCCAGTTACTTTCCTGCTCTGAGTGGCTGATCTTTCTTCCCAGGTCTTTGCAGAGTCTTGGCTACTTTCCTTGTGTCTCAAGAGTCTGTGGTCTGTCTTGACACCTTTCATATTGGGAAAATCCCACAAATCTTCCCATATTGGTGATACTCTGACTCAGTCATTCAAATATTACATATTGTCAAGCTACGTACGGGGAAGTACCAAGTGCCAGTGAAAAGGAATGGAAACCCTGTGTCTAGGGAGAGGGAATATTGTGACACCTGACCGAACCTCCACATGGTCCCTGGGATCCTTACCACCCTAAATAGGTTCTATACCTATGTGCCAAGCCTGACCCTAGGTATCCCTAGTGCTGGACCCTAAATAGGGAATGGGTGGGAAGAGCTCTTCGTCAACCTCACTAAACATAGAAGACACAAAGGGGACACATAGAGGGAAAAGCATGAACTACATATCTACATATGACTCAGGTAGAAGTTCAGCAAAGATACTGTCACGCTCCCCGGGTCCTCACCCCCGCTCCCCGGCTCACCTGCCACGCTGCCCGCTCCTCAGCCCCCGGATTCCGTCCGTCCCAGGCCCCCTGGTCCCCGATCCCGGCGCCCGACGGCTTCCCAGGACCTGGCCGGCTCCCCTGCGTCCTCCCCTCAGCCTCCTTCCCTGGCTTCTGGCACCCGGGCGGCGCGCATGCGCGTTAGGGCGCGCGCGCGGTCACTGACCCTTTCTTAAAGGGCCAGCGTACATTAACAGGAAATGAGGTTGAACAGGTACTGGGTATAAAGGGGGTTAGTGTCCAAGGGGGCGGGGCCTGATCTTCGTGTTCCCTGAGCTAGGAGTCAGGTCTCTTGGTGTTTATGTGCCTGTACTCACCTATCTCTCTTTGTAGAGCCGTACCTGCCTCGCCATCCCGTCTGCCGTATCCTGAACCCCGCACACTGTCCGTCTGCCATCTGACAGTCCGTACCATCTCGGATCCCTGCGGTGACCCGTCATCTCGCTCCTGAGGTTCCGGACCCCGCCTGATATCATCTCGGCTTCCGAACCTGAGCTACGTCACCAGGACTACCATCTGTGACACCGTGGTCCCAGGGACTCCTCCGCTGCCTTCACTTGCACGGACTGTTCTGCTGCCCATCAGTGCTTCAGCTGCCGGACTCCCTACCACCATCTTAAGAGTTCGGTCCAGTGGATCCACCTCCTGGGTCGGCCCGACCGCCCGGCCGTGACAGTAAGATCAGGCCATGGATCCCGCTGCAGCACTAGCGGCCTTGCAAGAGGAACTCCGACGTCAGCATGAAGTCCAGACCCGCATGTTGCAATTTATGACCTCCGTGGACACCCGCCTGTACACGTTACAAGCATCAATGACGCCTGCGGCACCCAGGTCCCCAGCTATGCAAGCCATGGCTCCCGCACCAGTGGCAGCCTCTTCAGATGCTTCCCGTCTCCGTTTGGCGTCACCACCTCGTTATGCTGGAGATCCCAAGACCTGCAGGGGCTTCATAAACCAGTGTTCCCTTCATTTCACGCAGCTGCCACATCTGTTCGCCTCTGACCAAGCCAAGGTCGCCTTTATAATGTCTCATCTGGAGGGCGAGGCGCTGGCGTGGATGAACCCCTTGTGGGAGAAGGAGGACCCCATGACCAAGAACCTTCAAGAGTTCCTGCAGGCCTTTCGCAGCACCTTCGACGAGCCGGGACGCGCCTCTGCGTCTGCTTCATCCCTCCTCCGCCTACGTCAAGGAACACTGACGGTGGGTCAATATGCCATCCGTTTCCGTACTTTGGCTTCTGAACTCGGGTGGAATAATGAGGCCCTGACAGCCGCCTTCTGGGAAGGACTCTCGAGTCGCATCAAGGATGAGTTGGCGGGTCGTGACGTGCCCTCCACCCTAGATGCCCTGATTGCCCTAGCCACTCGAGTGGACATTCGTTTCCAGGAACGCTCCAAAGAGCTGTATCGTGAGAGACGTGCAGTACGGCACTCCCCTCCTCCACAGAAGTCCTCTGTGCCTCACTCTTCAACAGCTGGGATTCCTGTCCACGAGCCCATGCAGGTTGACCGAGTACGACAGTCTGACCAACGTAGAGCAGAGCGGCTCGCCAAAGGCCTCTGCTTTTACTGCGGAGAGGGCACACATCTCTTACGCTCCTGTCCGGAAAGGCCGGGAAACTCCAAAGCCTAGGGTTGGTAGGAGAGGCCACCCTAGGTGCTGGGACTCTCTCAGACCCAGTTATGTGGACGGTACAAGTGTCAACAGGAGAGACGCGCTTCACGGCTGAGGCATACCTCGACTCCGGAGCAGCAGGCAATTTTATCCAGCAGGCCACGGTGGACAAGTACCAGCTGCCTGTTACTCCACTCGATAAGCCCCTAATGATTGCCTCGGTGGATGGGAGACCCCTCTCTGATACCATCTCCTGGATCACCAAGCCGGTGGAATTGCGTATAGGTGCTCTGCACACCGAGAACATCGCTCTCTACGTCCTTCCACACATGTCCCATCAAATCCTGCTGGGACTTCCTTGGTTGCGGACGCACGAACCATCAGTCAGCTGGGGTACTGGCGAAATCACTCGTTGGGGCTCTGCCTGTCATGAGAGATGTCTAAAGTCCCTACAACCAATCCGACGTCCTCCGGCTCCAGAGAACCTACCGGAACTGCCCTCGGCCTATTGGTCCTTCGCGGACGTTTTTGACAAGAAGGAGTCTGAGGTACTTCCGCCACACCGTCCCTACGATTGCGCCATCGACCTGCTCCCAGGAACAACACCACCTCGAGGACGGATATATCCGTTGTCTCCAGCGGAAACCAGGGCCATGTCCACATACATCACGGAAAGCCTGGCAAAGGGATTCATCCGGAGATCCTCCTCTCCTGCGGGAGCAGGCTTCTTCTTCGTTAAGAAGAAAGAGGGTGACCTACGCCCATGCATTGACTACCGGGGCTTGAATCAGATCACCATAAAAAACAAGTACCCCCTACCGCTCATCCCCGAATTGTTCGACCGGCTCAGAGGAGCCCGTGTGTTCACCAAACTGGATCTTCGGGGTGCCTACAACCTAGTTCGTATCCGCTCTGGGGACGAATGGAAGACCGCATTTAATACTCGCGACGGGCACTACGAATACTGCGTGATGCCCTTCGGTCTGTGTAACGCTCCTGCCGTATTCCAAGAACTGGTGAACGACATATTCCGGGACCTCCTCTACCTCTGTGTAGTAGTTTATCTGGATGACATCCTTGTCTTCTCTCCGGACCTCCAGACCCACAGAGAGAACGTAAAGCTGGTCCTACAAAGACTGAGAGAGAATCGTCTCTACGCCAAATATGAGAAGTGCGTCTTTGAGCAGTCTTCTCTCCCTTTCCTGGGATACATCATCTCGGGTACGGGGTTGCAGATGGATCCAAAGAAGGTCTCCTCCATACTCAACTGGCCTCCTCCTTCTGGACTGAAGGCAATCCAACGGTTCCTGGGATTCGCCAACTACTACCGCCAGTTTATCCCGCACTTCTCCGCCCTGACTGCCCCTCTCTCCGCTTTGACCAAAAAGGAGGCTAAACCAAAGGACTGGTCACCTGCGGCCGACGCCGCGTTTTGCTCTTTGAAGCGAGCTTTCGCCTCCTCTCCTGTACTCCACCGACCGGAGTTAAACCGCCAGTTCACCTTGGAGGTGGATGCCTCCTCCTCAGGAGCCGGAGCAGTGCTCATGCAAAAATCCTCCTCCGGGAAGATGGTGACTTGCGGTTTCTTTTCTAAGAGCTTCTCAGCACCAGAACGGAATTACACCATCGGTGACCGAGAATTATTGGCGGTCAAACTAGCTCTGGAGGAGTGGCGCTACCTCCTGGAAGGAGCAGTGTACCCCGTGACCATCTACACGGACCACAAGAACCTGGAATACCTGCGGTCCGCTCAGCGACTGAACCCGCGGCAAGCCAGGTGGTCCTTATTCTTTGCCAGGTTTGACTTCCAGCTCCACTTCCGACCCGCGGACAAGAATGTACGCGCCGATGCCTTGTCTAGGTCCCTCATGTCCATGGAGCAGGAGGAAGAGACTACCCAACCTATCATCCCTCCTAGCAAGATTGTTCCGGTGGCTCCCGTCACTCTGGCCCAAATACCACCCGGGAAGACCTATGTCTCGGAGACCGACAGGCAAAAAGTGTTACACTGGGGTCATGCCTCAAAAACAGCCGGCCATGCAGGCCAGAAGAGAACATGGGGTGCGATTGTACGCCATTACTGGTGGCCATCCCTTCGCACTGACGTCGCCGCCTTTGTCTCTGCCTGCTCCTCTTGTGCCAGGAACAAGACGCCCAAACACCTGCCCTATGGCCGTCTTCTGCCTCTACCGATACCCTCAGTTCCCTGGCAACACATTGCGATGGACTTTATTACGGACTTGCCATTATCCTCTGGACACACAGTCATATGGGTCGTGGTGGACCGGTTCTCCAAAATGGCCCACTTCATCCCCATGGCTGGACTGCCCTCTGCTCAGGAACTCGCGGAAGCCTATATCCATCACATCTTCCGCTTGCATGGCTTTCCATCCCACATCGTGTCCGACAGAGGAACTCAGTTCACCTCCCGCTTCTGGAGGGCGCTCTGCAAACACCTGGGAGTAACTCTGGACTTTTCTTCCGCATACCATCCTCAGTCTAATGGCCAAGTGGAGAGGGTCAATCAAATCTTGACATCCTTCTTACGTCACTATGTCAACACCCATCACGACGACTGGTCCACGCTTCTGCCTTGGGCTGAGTTCTCACATAACCACCACATCAGTGAGTCGTCCTCCAAATCTCCCTTCCATGTCGTTTACGGACTTCAGCCCTCCGTTCCATTGCCTATATCCCCTTCTTCGGATGTCCCTGCGGCTGATACTGTAGCCCGTGACTTCGCTACCATTTGGGACTCTGTCAAGGCGTCCCTTGGACGCGCTTCCCAGCGGATGAAGAAACACGCTGACAAAAGGCGTCTAGACCCTCCGTGTTTCTCTCCTGGAGACCTCGTCTGGCTTGCTTCCCAGTACGTCCGCCTGAAGATACCGTCATACAAGCTGGGTCCTCGCTACATTGGGCCGTTTAAAGTCCTCAGCAAGATCAATGAGGTTTCCTACAAGCTACAGCTCCCGGCCACGATGAGGATACCCAACTCATTCCACGTCTCCCTGCTCAAGCCGGTTGTCCTTGGTCCCTTCTCCAATGCTGCCAGTCCGGCCCCTCCACCTATTGCCGATGACGACATCTATGCGGTAAGGGATATCGTGGCCATGAAGACCGTACGAGGTCGGCAGTTCTTCCTGGTGGACTGGGAGGGGTATGGTCCTGAGGATAGGTCTTGGGAGCCCAGGGAGAACGTGGGCACTCCTCTTATCCGTGCCTTCATGTCCCGGTTGCGGGGTGGGGGGCGTGGGGGGGGGGGGGTACTGTCACGCTCCCCGGGTCCTCACCCCCGCTCCCCGGCTCACCTGCCACGCTGCCCGCTCCTCAGCCCCCGGATTCCGTCCGTCCCAGGCCCCCTGGTCCCCGATCCCGGCGCCCGACGGCTTCCCAGGACCTGGCCGGCTCCCCTGCGTCCTCCCCTCAGCCTCCTTCCCTGGCTTCTGGCACCCGGGCGGCGCGCATGCGCGTTAGGGCGCCCGCGCGGTCACTGACCCTTTCTTAAAGGGCCAGCGTACATTAACAGGAAATGAGGTTGAACAGGTACTGGGTATAAAGGGGGTTAGTGTCCAAGGGGGCGGGGCCTGATCTTCGTGTTCCCTGAGCTAGGAGTCAGGTCTCTTGGTGTTTATGTGCCTGTACTCACCTATCTCTCTTTGTAGAGCCGTACCTGCCTCGCCATCCCGTCTGCCGTATCCTGAACCCCGCACACTGTCCGTCTGCCATCTGACAGTCCGTACCATCTCGGATCCCTGCGGTGACCCGTCATCTCGCTCCTGAGGTTCCGGACCCCGCCTGATATCATCTCGGCTTCCGAACCTGAGCTACGTCACCAGGACTACCATCTGTGACACCGTGGTCCCAGGGACTCCTCCGCTGCCTTCACTTGCACGGACTGTTCTGCTGCCCATCAGTGCTTCAGCTGCCGGACTCCCTACCACCATCTTAAGAGTTCGGTCCAGTGGATCCACCTCCTGGGTCGGCCCGACCGCCCGGCCGTGACAGATACTACAGAGGAGAACAAGCTACCTGCCTGCAACCTCGGCTTGAAGGAACTAATAATATCACCAGCACAGTCGTAAGGAAGGAAGCACCAAGATAATGCTGATGATCAATAGCTGTGTGGAAGGTGAGCTCCTGCTGGGTCCAAAAGGGGGAGAGATGAAAACAGCTGGAAAGCTACCTATACCAATGAATAATTTTCTGGAGAGTAACTGTAAAGCGCGGGGTTAAATTTTCCCCTCAAAATATAGTCTATGACGTTCCCTGAGTCAAATGAGGCATCTGTGCAAAATTTTGTGATTGTAAATGCAGCGAAGCGGATTCCTTTAGCGGACATACACACATACATACACACACACAATCATACATACACTCAACTTTATATATTAGATATCATGGTTATAGTTTTTGGAAATGGGCACTTGATCTTTAAGAGAATGGAATACATATGGGCACATGACCTGATCAGGGGCAAAAAATAAATATGGAATACCAATGGGAGTCTTCTGACAAAGCTAATGCAAGAGCCTTGATGGAGTTGGACTTGCCAATGACAAACCTTCTGAACCGTCGTGATCTTCACCTTAAGGAGGATAGAGGGTTGTTCCGAGCAGCATGAGTGATATTGCATAGTCTATTTTTTACATAACACGGCCACACATAGTTTAGTCTTGGCATCTCTAGCACTGTAGGGTGTAGTGGGCTGGCATCGATTCACCATAGTAATCAATGACAATAACTCACATGTCAGACAATCTTAGCTGCGTTCACTTAGTGGTGAATCCAACATCAAAGGTTCACTCCACCCAAAATAAAAAACATGGGTGTATTTGAGTTGGTATAATGTAAAAAAGGCAAAGATAATTTGCTGCCTCTATATTCTGCTTTTAAAGATTAAAAAAAAGTTAACAATTTTGTAGGGGGTTTGGGACTCTGACCACCCACTACCCCAATGGGGCACCAGTAGTTGAGTGCGCGATGCTTTTACTGTAGAAAGCTGCAATGCTGTGAATATCTCCAAACTAAATATTTATGGCAGAAGTTTTCATAAATGAAGATCTGTTGGAGTTTCCAACAATGTTTACATTTCTGGGACCCCCATGAGGCTATGATAGTGCCAATTGTGGAGACACGGGGCTCAGTGGGTGCTCTCGTCCACTAAAACCCGCCGCCTTTAGAAAGACAGCACGGCTCAGGGCTCATCCCAACTGAACGCCGGCCTCCTTAACTGTGGGTGTAACACTATTCAGACAACACAGGGTGAGGGAACCACAATAATTAGACTTTATTGGATCCCCAAACAATTAACAGCACATAACACATAACCAGCAAAACACAAATGTAACAGGCAACAGAGTCTCACCCTTCCACTGGCTCACCAGGGATTTAGAATTACCATGCCTCAGAGGTTCCAGGGCTATTTACTCCAATCCAGCAGCACCCCGCTTTTGGCGGGCACCCACCGAGAAAGGAATAATGCCAGATTTAGGAAGCTGTCTGAGGTCTGCAAAGTCTGTAACAGGTGACTGAACTGTCCCAACCTGAGTGTCCTCCTTAGGTAGTCCTGGTATGATGATACAATCCTGGCAGCCGGAGTCGAAATCCCTAGGCTGTGGATATGGTCTCCAACCAGAACCGGAGTCCCTAGATTGAAGCCATAAGGTATCCTGATCCTCTAGTCAGCTCCTAAGAGCTTAGACTGGATCCATCAGCATCCATCAACCTTCATCAACCTGGTGGCTTAAAGAAATCCCTTTTATAGCCACAGCCTTCCACTTGGATACACTGCGTCCTCGTCGATTGGTTGGACAAGATCGCCTCTCCCATTGGATGAATCTCAAGCTGGACAATGTTCATCCAAATTATGTCTACAGAAAGACTGAGGGTATACATGTAGTCTGGAATGCATAGACTAGATAATGACTACTAAGGTAATCACATTAGCAATACACAACTACATTACAATGATTACTGGAAGAGTCTGGAGAAACAATACGTCTGGCTTTCAGTGGCCAACACAATTACATGAGTCAACAAGAGTCTTGTAAAAACAATGAGGGACTTATCCCCCATCTATAAACAATCTATCATCCTGTCTGGCTGAATTTTAAGAAACTTTAACCCATGAGAGTCCATGTCATCACACCATTAATACTGTATCTTTACAGAAATAGTGACTAGTCAGATGAGCGAAACATTTCAATGCAAATTGGATTTGTGTTGAATTTGCAGGTAGTTCTTTGGATCCAGTGAATTTGAACACTGTGGCATTCGGTCGGTACAGCCAGTGCCTCCAGTGCCAATATTCATGTGCACACATGGGTCAGCATTCTCCCTAGGAGTGAGTGCCGACCATCACAAGATAGGTGTAACGCCGTCCCCGCACTGTCTTGCCTCCCTCCCCTGGTGGGGACACCGGCACACTCAAAAGTCCGGACGCTCAGGGGTGGCTTCTATGTCCCAGGACCCTGCCGCTGGCGCACACCATGCAGATCTCCTGGGACCATGCTTAGGGTGCACGGACTTATTCTTAAATGGCTAAAGCGCCCTAACCCAGAAGTATGTGTGATACCCTGGCCGGGCCAGGTAGTCACAGATAGCGCCCCGCATTACACCAGTCCCTCATAGGTAACACACAGCCAAACATTACACTCTAGTCACCTCCCTCAGGGCTTGATGGACACACCAGGGGGCGGAACCAGGAGGTTGGAAGACGTCCACCGAGGAGTCTCAGACAGCCTGAGGTGGGAAGGTAGCCAGAGAGTTGAGGTTCAGAGTTCAAGTTGGAGAGGTGTGTGGACTGGAGCTGTGTGCAGCTCCAGCGGAGGAGAGAATCCAAATTGGACAGGTGCCAGGGTAGGAGCCCTGGTACGTTTGGCTAGGAGGCAGACGGCGGACTCCGTCTGCAGGAGATGGGAAGACGGCTCGGTGGAACCGAGGTGGACCGGGACAGAGTAGTGGCCCACCGGTTCCGACCCGGGGAACCGACTCGGAAACCGGAGCACAAAGGAGGTACTCAGACCCTGAAGCTAGGTCCAGAAGCTACTGGGGGCTAGCTAATTAACTGATTGCGGCCAGGACTAGAGGTCCTGTCCCACCCAAAGTCCCAACTGAAGACAACAGCCCAACGAGGGGGATAGAAGCCACCGCCACGGCTCAGAGATCCCACGGGCCAGCGTCTGCGGGCAAAGGGCTCCTCAGGCAACCACAAGCCGGGAGCGGACTCCTGAAGTTGCAAGCGCAGGTAGTCCACCATCACAAACAGGTGCAGGAGAAAGACGGAGACCACCAACCGGTTGGGGGAACAGACTGCAGCCGGCTGCGGGCACCGACCACCATCACCTTGGTTTACCAGAGACTCGTGTGTTTACTAATAGTGAGTACATCAGTGCCCTCCGGCCGCCCATCTCCCTGCACCGCCCAACTCCCCCAACGGGTCCCGGGGCCACCATCCCTACCCACTGAGGGGTAATAACTTGCTGCGCAACATCTCCCCCAGGTGCCCCGTAACTGCAGCGGTGGTGTCCACCTTCACCACATCCCGTAGGTGGCGTCACGAACTTAACACGGCTCCGGCCGTACATCCACGTCCCCAAACCACAAACCCCCTTTTGATCGAAGTGACCGAAGGACCCCCGGGTCCGGAGACCCTCGAGCCACCCACTGAAGGTCCGGACCCGAGCGGCTCAGCTGCCGAGGACGGGGCCGTACATATGCCTGTGAGGCACTAGGTATTTAAGGCATCCTCCCCCTATGGGAGGTGACTGGGCAACGTGGTCTTATCTGAGAGATGTGTTGTTAGTTGTCAGGTCCCTTGTGCGTGTGCTGCTCCTTCCGCTGTACGTCTACCACCAGTTTATATTATAGTACCTGCCATACCCGTTGAT
Source organism: Anomaloglossus baeobatrachus (assembly GCF_048569485.1). Classification (NCBI taxonomy): domain Eukaryota; kingdom Metazoa; phylum Chordata; class Amphibia; order Anura; family Aromobatidae; genus Anomaloglossus; species Anomaloglossus baeobatrachus. The sequence goes on from NC_134361.1 coordinate 193,458,791, forward strand.
GCACCAATCCATACCAGTCGTATCTCCCGTACCTGCTGCACTTGCTGTTTCCGCCATACCTGTTGCACCTGTCAGTACTTGCCATCGCAGTTACACCTGCCATTATAAGTCGTATCCTCCATACCTGCTGGTTTCTGCCACCCAGTCTGCTTCAGCCATCCCGGCTGCACCTGAGCATCAAAGAGTGTCCATATCCCTATCCCGACCCCTGGAGCCAGCTGTTACAGTAACATGTCTCTCCGAGTAGTACCTGGTGGCTACTGGCAGCCAAACCCAACTTCACCATCAGAGATTCGGTGAAAACCCTTGTGTGCGCATAGTCACACCCTTCAGGTGAACCTGTCCTGCGTCCCAGTGGGTCCACTCCCACTCACACCCATGAGCATTACACTAGGGGTCCCCAAGATGTAAATTGGCCAAGCGTAACCGTTCACACATAGTGCGGCCATGAGCTGGGTGCACCATTCCTCCCCTGTTAATTTGTGTCTTGGCTGCCTCATTGTGACGCCTGCCTGGAACCACAGTCTGATGGCTGATACGGACAGGATAGAGGAAAGCCGCTCACTAAGCAAGATCCCGAGAGCCCTGAAACCATTTAACCCCTATACAGGGATTTGGAATTACACAGGGCCCTGGAGATCACTACCTGTGGAAAGCTGGGCCAAGAAAAGTAGTTGACAGGTAGGGTCAAACCAATAGATACAGAAAAGGTACAAAATCAGCAGACAAGGGCGTAGTCAGGAAATCAGACAGAGGTCAAAACTGAAGATGGCAGCGAGGTACAAAAATGTCAGGCAGGAGAGTAGTCAGAGAGCAGGCAGGGGTCAAAACAGGAATCAATATCTAGAGCAGGGAGAACAAGAGACTAGCTAGAATACAGACCCATATCTGGCAGTGACCAGCAGACAGGAGGGGGAATTAGAAGGGTGTGGTGTCTTCCCATTGGCTGTAGCTGAATGGTGGTAACTTCAGCTGGAAGTCACATGCCACCTACAGTCAGCCAGTGGTACTGCAGGTCCCAGCTTAGTGGATGAGTGGAGGATGCGTCCACAAGAGCCACTGGCACCAACTCCTCTCCTATCACCAGCCCCGTCCATAGCGGGAATACGGTGGCGCCTGGTGATTGAAGCAGAAGTCGCAGGAGCGGACTCTGGTGGGGAATGACATTCATTTGTATATGAATTAACACGTATCTCCACAAGCCCTGTACCAGTAAAAGGTACAATGCTGGTATGATTACTATACGGGAGAAATCCTCTATATCATCAGTCTACAAGGAATTTTCCCTTTAACTTCTCCATGTGTCCAGACAAGACTGGATATGTATGAATTGGATATAGACAATATAGGAGGCAGAATATGAAGTCTCAGTACCTAAGGCAAAAAATGGAACCTCTCCCATTCTGACTCAAATATTAATGTTGGGTAACTGACTGGTGCCATTTTTTATTGTGCTATTATAGGATTATATATTGATTAGGAAATAGATAATTATACAAAGAACATAGGATTTAGTAGACGGCAAGCAAATGCTGACTGTATGAAAAGCCGCCAGGGTTTTACTACCTATTTTTGATTATATGACCGTATTATTATTTCTTACAGTTTATTACAGTGGATTCTCATTTTGCCAACTAGCACAGAAAAGTATGACAGGGCAAGCAAACCAATGGCCCTTCTGCTGTCACAGGTGTGTCACGGTTGACAGACAGTCATGTGGTTTCTGGCCATAGAAGGTCACAGTGTTTGGCTGTGCAGAATGCTCCCTGACTTTCCATTGTTCCTGCTGTCACTATTCATTGGTATAGGTAGCTTTCCTGCTGGATTCATCTCTCCCCTTTTGGACTCAGCAGGAGCTCGCCTCCCACCCAGCTGCTGATCATCAGCATTATAGTGGTGCTGAAATACTTGCTCCTTCCTTTGGACTAGTGCTGGTGATATTTTTCACTTCCTTCAAGTCTAGGTTGCAAGCAGGTGGCTTGTACTCCTCTGTGGCATCGTTGCTGAAAACTCTGCTGAACATCTAGTAGATAATTAGGTCATGCATTTTCCCCCTGTGTGTCCTCCTTGTGTATTCTATAGTGTTTAGTGGGGTTGATGAAGAGCTCATCCTATCCCTTCCCTATTTAGGGCCCAGCACTAGGGATACCTAGGGTCTGGTATCTGGCTTTTGCGCATAGGTACGGAACCTATCTAGGGTGGTGAGGGACCCCAGTGACCAACAGTAGGGGTCATCATCTTCCCTTTTCCTGGACACAGGGTTTCCCTTCCCTTTCGCTGTGCGCTTAGTACTTCCCCGTACCTAGCGTGACATCTGCCTTTGATAGCATAACAATGACTTGTTGGTCAATTCCTTCCATACTGTCTGTCTGCATTTCTTTTGTTTAACATTTTATTTCACATTTCCCCTGTTTTATGTATAGGAGTCCATAATGGTGACGTATGGGAAGTAGGATTCATTCCATAGAGCTAGTCCACTTATAACATCGAGGGCCATGTTGGTCACTAACCGGTAAACTCTACTACAACATCCCATATTTCAGCTTCCTGGATATCCATGATTAAGATATAGTTACAAAGGACACTGAGGTTAATTGTACAATAGTCACATCCAAGTTTTCCGAAATTTGGCTAAAATTTTAGGAAGCAATGAGTAATGTATATATTGAGTTGATGTGATATCACAAAAATGTGCATCTCAATGAAAAGACCTTTGAGGGAAAAAAAAGGAAGAAAAAAGGAGGGATGGCGGTCATCTTCGTAGACACTTACTAACACACACGACACCAATGCTCACTTAGCCAATCAGAAAGCTCACTTTATTCCTTTGCTTCCTTCCTTTGCTTCCTTCCTCTTTGCGTGGGGTACTACCTCTCGACCTGTCCCCCTCTGCTATTTTGGATCTTGTCCTCAAGCTCCAGGGTCTGTGTCTCCTTCCCCCTTACTCCGTTCAACTTTGTCCAATTCTGGGTCCCGGCAGCTCTCTAGCCGGATGACTCTCTAAGCCCGCCGGGGTGAGCCGTAGGCTCCGGACCTCTCGAAGTTACCTCAGGGTTCCTTGACTGACCTTAGCACCAAGGCCATGTCTTCTCACACTTGAACCCTATTCTACACTGGCTCCTCTCGAGACCTCCCAACCATCCTCTTTCCTGTATCTGTCCCTTATTAACGATATCTCTTCCATTCTGTTGCTATCTCAACCCAACCACTAGTTGGCGCATTTGGTAACAGTCCCACTTTACTGTATGTGGAATCAGCTCCCAGCTAGCAGCATAACATATTAACATATGCAATCAGTACTTAGTATAACACACAGAGTACATAACATAACCGTTAAAGGGCAAGCCCAACTTCTACACCTCAATGATTTTTCTTGAAAGGGAACCTATCAGAAACTTTTACCCCACCAAAATATTATTATGATTGTGTAGCCCTTTAACACATAAACCAGTTGATCCATCTATGATCCAAAAGCACTGCTCCAGCAGCGAGAAGTTGCCTTATTAAGTTGTTTCTAGAAGTGTATTGGAACGTGACGATGCACTTACAGCTTCTCAGCCTCATGCTGTATTTCCTACCTAGCAGCACCCTACCTAGGCTGACTGACAGCTTATTTGCTTTGGTATATGTACAATGATCTGTCAATCAGCCAGAGAAGGGTGCTGCTAGGTATTAAATACAGCATGATGTTAAGAAGCTGTAAGTGCATTGTCGCGTCTCAGGTAGCCTTAGATCTCTTAGTTGTACAGCCTGTCACAGGCATCGGTTGTGTTTTGCTTCACTGCTCTCCAGTACACCAGGAGTTAATTCCTGCTGGGTTGTGAATGGTTGCTAGAAGCTCAGACTGCTAATGACCATTCACAACCGCCTTCACCCTTTATAAGGTTCTGGATCCTGTTGCTTGTTGCCGGATATAGCTTCAGCGTTGCTCCTGTGTATCGGTCCTTTTTATTGTGATACAGACCTTGGTGATCTGTTGTGTGCTGTGGAAATTTCCCCGTTGTTAGTTTATTTCCTGCCTGTGCTTATTTCCTCATGGGTTTATATTGTCCCTTCCTTGTGTCTAGTTGCAGTGTGCATGAGTTTTGGTTCTTTCCCCTGTCTGTATTATGTGTGGAGTTTGCTTTTCCAGTCTCAGCCCTCTCCTGGGGTGGGAGAGAGGGGGTGTAAGATCAGGACTTAAACAGGAGTTAGGGACACTCTGGGGGACCAGAGCTAGCTACCATCAAGCCTATCTCTGGGATAAGGGATAGCTTATGGTGCCTAGTTTGAGGGTCAGCTTAGAGGTCCATCTTATGTTACCCTGACAGTAAGTGATACATATCCTTACTGATTTTACATCTCCTTTGTGATGTTTACCCAGTCTCTTCTGGTCTCTACTACCGGGTCCCTCTTCGACACGCTGAGAAAGTGTTAAAATCCATATAACAAATTATTGGCTGCATGAGTGACCTGTCTCCATCAGAAATTGACTAACTATAAACTGGTGAGAACATCTAAACATCAGAATAGAATCATAGAATGGTAGAGTTGGAAGGGACTTCAAGGGCCATCTTGTCCAACCCCCTGTGAGTGCAGGCTTTCCTAAATCATCCCAGCTATATATTTATCCAGTTTACACTTGAAGATTTCCATTGATGGAGAGCTCACTGTCTCCCATGATAGCCTGTTCCACTCTCTAACTGCCCTCACTGCCTCCCGTGGTAGCCTGTTCCACTCTCTGACTGCTCTCATACCTCCCGTGGTAGCCTGTTCCACTCTCTGACTGCCCTCACTACCTCCTATGGTCGCCTATTCCACTCCTAGACTGCCCTCACTGTCAGAAAGTTTTTCCTAATGTCTAATCTGAATCTTCTTCTTTTTAGTTTCATCCCATTTCTTCTTGTACTTCCTTGTGCTGATGAGAATAGGGTAGTTCCCTCTGAACTGTGACTACCTTTCAGAAATTTGTAGACCGCTATTAAGTCTCCTCTCAGCCTTCTTTCTTTCCAACTAAACATCCCTAGTTCTTTCAGCTGTTCTTCATATGACATTGGTTGCAGAATAGCAGCTTCCAGGATCAGTACGGGTGATTATTATTACTTTTATATATTTTTTATACTACTTTGAGCCTTTGTTAAATTATTTTTGTCCTCTTTAGCCTACGCTTTACCAGAACTATAGGCAAAGTTATAGTCTGGTGATGCAACGACCGCGTAGTTATAGTTCTCCATCAACCCATGCTGTGAAAAATAATGCAGATGATTTCTTCCATTTTTCACATTTTTTCAGGAACGTAAACTTTGAGTTATTTGAGTTAAACTTTGATTTGCAAGGCACAGCTGGACCCAATAGTAAGTCCGTGTTTACTAACGCCCATAATTCCTTAGCGTCACACATCTGACTTGGAAGAATCAGGAAATAAAGATGTTTTAGAAATGGATTTTGGCCAAGTATTTTGTGAAGTTCTAAAAACATTTGGCAGGAATAGATCCAACGTGAAGAACGGCATTCATCCCCCCGGGGAACGAGTCTTCAGCAACTGTCTTTATCGTGCCATGGACGGGGGCCGGGACAATAGAGCTGCGCTGGATAAAATTACTAATGTCATGCAGTTTTATTATAATCTCAGTAGATGGAGCTCGTTGTAAAACGATTGCATATGCTGTAAGTGTGAACAAGTATTTTTACCATAACAACAAACAGATATGTATAGTTCTGCCAGATGATACCGAGACCGGCCAACTACAACAAAGGCCTCCACTGCTGGTCCCTTCGGAGGTTAACAGTTAAACTATAGGCGGTTCTTGTCTATTAACTTTTTTTTTTCTTTTTTTGTGTTAAATTGTTTTAAACTATTCCAAGGAGAATACGATTCTGGCATATTAGGATAAACAGCACGTTCTGGTAGCAGGCGGCCTCCTATATAGCTTCAAACGGCAAGTCGTCAGAACATTGCGTATTAATAAATCGGTATACTTTGTAAGGATAATCTGCTCCTGAGCCAAATACTGCATTTGAAATAATAATTCTATATTTCCTACAAAAAAAATGTATTTTATGTGCCAGGTAAATCCCAGTTATCACACACAGTAGGCTGATATTTTCCGTTATTTACAGATCACTTTGAGCTTAGCTGTGTAGACTGAGACAGATTCAGCAGAGAGAAAAGGTATTAATTGTAGTGCTGGCATCCCTGTGTACCTTGCTCCCCTCTCCGCAGGGACACTCACTCACCGCTGGGGCCGGTCAGCACCACACTATCCAGATTTTCCCACGGTCCTCCACATGAGCGTACACTGCTTCCCCCTCGCGGGTCCTCCAGGAGTGCTCCTAGAGTGTGCGTGAACTGCTGCCCTTTTCTTAAAGGGCCTGAGTACCATTTCCTGTAAGTGCCTCTTAGCCTATTGCTTAGAAACACTGGGTACTTAAGGCACTCTCCCATTAGGGGAGGTGCCTGGACAACGTGTTTAGTTAGTGGTTTGTTCCCTAGCAAGGTAGTTGTCAGGTCCCCTTGTCTGCTGTGTTTCCCGTTGCAGTGTACAGTGTTCTTGCTTGTGTCTCGGTCCCGTCTATACCCTGGTGTCTGTCCACCCCAGCCATGCCATCTGCTTCAGCTATAACGGTGGTCCCAGCTTTACTAGTGACTGTGTTCATCCACCCCAGCCGTGCCATTAGCCTCAGCTACTCTGGTGGTCCCAGCTTTACTAGTGACTGTGCCTGTCTACCCAGGCCATGCCATCTGTCTCAGCTATGTCGGTGGTCCCAGATTTACTGATGACTGTGTCCATCCATGCCGGCTGTGCCATCTGCCCCAGCTAACCAGGTGGTCCCTGCTTTACCAGTGTTTCTGTGCCGCCCCCGTGCCAGCATCCGATGCTGCTCGGATCTGTGCCTACTGGGGTGGTGGCTCAAGGGTCTCCGCACCCGGGGGTCTCGTGGACACCCCGAATAAAAATATGGGAACGTAGATGTATGGGCTAGGCCGTATTAAGTTCGTGATGCCACCCACGGTGTGTGGTGAGGTGGGACACCCCCACTACTGTTGTGGGCACCCCAGTGGAGATGTTGTGGCAGCTAGTTGTTAACCTCTCCGTGGGTATGATGGTTGCCCCGGGACCCAGTGTCTCTGGTGCAGGGTGTAGCGACGGCGGGGGGGATGCTTCCTTACTCACAGTTAATAAACCACACAAGTCTCTGATAAACCAAGGTGCTGGTGGCCGGTGCCGCGGCCGGTTGCATTCGGGTCCCCCACCCGGCTGGTGGTCTCTATCCTTTTCCTCTGCACTGTTTTGCGTAAGGTGGACTTCCTAGTCTGAAACTCAGGAGTCCGCTCCCGGCTGCATGTGGCCTAAGAAGCCATGCCCACAGACGCTGGCCCATGGGATCTATGGGCCCTGGCGGTGACCTCCTATCCCTATCGGTGGGCTGTTGTCTTCTATGAGGGACTTTGGGTGGGACAGGACCTCTAGTCCTGGCCTCAATCGGTGAATTAACCAGTCCGCTTGTTTCCGGTTCTGGCTTCAGGGTCCGAGTACCCCCCTTTGTGCTATGGTTTCCGGGTCGGTTCCCCGTGTCGGTACCGGCGGGCTACAACCCTTTCCCGGTCCATCTCGGTTCTGCCGAGCCATCTTCCCGTTTCCTACTGACGGAGACCACCGTCTGCCTCCTAGCCAAGGCACTAGGGCTCCTACCCTGGCACCGTTCGACTTGAACTTCCGCTGCTGGAGCTACACTTAGCTCCAGCCCACACTCCTCTCAACTTGAACTACAAACTCGACTGCTTGTTTTCCCGCCCCGGGCTGTCTAGACCCCTGGGTGGGCGTGTCAAACTGCCTGTCCCGCCCACTGGTGTGTCTATCTTTCCCTAAGGGGGGGTGACTAGGGTTTCTAGGTTGGCTGTGTGTTTCCTAGTGAGGGAAGGTATTGTGCAGGGGCCTATCTGTGACTACCTGGTTTTGCCAGGGCGTCACATTCCCCCTTGGTTTAATACAGACCGTCCGTGGGCTTTCCGACCACCAACATTTATTGAACTGGAAAAGATAAAAGGGTAAAACAGATTACAATTATACTAACATTTTTACATTCAAGCATATTTTGGTTTCTGCCCTTACGGGAGGAATTTTACTTTAACGTTGCACATATAAAACCGGGACGGGACGGACCGGGTCCTTCTCACCTCACCGCCACCCAAAACAACCTGCCCCCTGGTGCCACCGCTAAGCACTGGTGCGCACCCCTTGCTCAAGTCCAGGACAGGTCCGGGTGTTGCCCATATGGGCCGGGTAAAAGGTTCCTTACCTGGCAGTTTTTTTCAAGGGCCCCACGTCCAGGGGACCCCTGACCCGGAGGTTAGTCCCCGGTTTCGGTGGTGACAGGGCCTCGGCCGACTCTAACGCAGGCCCATCCTCCAATCAGCCTCTCCAGAGACTGCGGCAGGTGAGAAGGTTGGTCAGGGGCTATTTACAAAACCCAATAGTTTATGGGCTGGCCTGCAAGTTCACGGCCATTGTATTTTTAATTGTAAACGGGAACTATAAAGAGATCACAGACGGTCCCAACGGGAACTTAAACTGGAGGTAGCCGGGAACCGCTACCTAAGCATCTTAATCTGGTGATGACCTCAGTTGATTGGCATTCATTCACACTTATATTTACACAATGAACAGACACCACTCACTAGATTGCAGTCTCCCTGTACAGGGCCGGCTCCAGGTTTTTGTGGGCCCCGGGCGGAAGAGTCCCAGTGGGCCCCATCCACACACAGACACCGATACGAACATATACATATTTAAAGACAAACTCACAAAAATACATATAAACAGACAAATATATACAGTCATATACACTTACAGACACACACACACACACACAACTCTGCTACATACAGACAAACACATACAACTCTGCTACATACAAACACATACAGCTCTGCTACATACAGACAAACACACACACAAACTCTGCTACATACAGACAAACACATACAACTCTGCTACATTCAGACAAATGCACACAACTCTGCTACATTCAGACAAACACAACTCTGCTACATACAGACAAACACATACAACTCTGCTACATACAGACAAACACAACTCTGCTACATACAGACAAACACATACAACTCTGCTACATACAGACAAACACACAACTCTGCTACATACAGACAAACACACAACTCTGCTACATACAGACAAACACACAACTCTGCTACATACAGACAAACACATACAACTCTGCTACATACAAACACATACAACTCTGCTACATACAAACACATACAACTCTGCTACATACAGACAAACACATACAACTCTGCTACATACAAACACATACAACTCTGCTACATACAGACAAACACATACAACTCTGTTACATACAGACAAACACATACAACTCTGCTACATACAGACAAACACATACAACTCTGCTACATACAGACAAACACATACAACTCTGCTACATACAGACAAACACATACAACTCTGCTACATACAGACAAACACACAACTCTGCTACATACAGACAAACACATACAACTCTGCTACATACAGACAAACACATACAACTCTGCTACATACAAACACATACAACTCTGCTACATTCAGACAAATGCACACAACTCTGCTACATTCAGACAAACACAACTCTGCTACATACAGACAAACACATACAACTCTGCTACATACAGACAAATACACACAACTCTGCTACATACAGACAAACACATACAACTCTGCTACATACAGACAAACACATACAACTCTGCTACATACAGACAAACACACAACTCTGCTACATACAGACAAACACATACAACTCTGCTACATACAAACAAACACATACAACTCTGCTACATACAGACAAACACATACAACTCTGCTACATACAGACAAACACATACAACTCTGCTACATACAAACAAACACATACAACTCTGCTACATTCAGACAAACACATACAACTCTGCTACATTCAGACAAACACATACAACTCTGCTACATTCAGACAAACACATACAACTCTGCTAAATTCAGACAAATGCACACAACTCTGCTGCTCTGTGGGGCCCACACCCGCGGCTCGGCGGGTACAGCACCCGCGGCACTGGCAGCACCCGCGGCTCGGCAGGGCCCACACCCGCGGCTCGGCAGGGCCCACACCCGCGGCTCGGCAGGGCCAGCACCCGCGGCTCGGCGGGTACAGCACCCGCGGCTCGGCAGGGCCCACACCCGCGGCTCGGCGGGTACAGCACCCGCGGCACTGGCAGCACCCGCGGCTCGGCGGGGCCCACACCCGCGGAATCGGCGGGTGGGGGCATTGGCAGGGGCCAGGGCATACATCCAGGGGGTAGAAGCAGCTCACCGGGGCCTATAATGGGGAGGCGGGGAGGGCACTTACCCGATTAGGTCACGGTGGAGAGGGGGCCCACACAGCGCCGGACAGAAGCTCGCCTCCTTCATCTGTGGGACTGAGAAGGCGGTAGCTCCGCCCACAGATGAAATTCAAACGAGGATGTCTGCGCGCCTTAAAGTGACGGCGCCGCAGATTGCTGCCGAGGACTGCGGTCCCCGGAACTCGGCTGGGGACCGCAGAACTGTAAAGGCGAGTGGGCCCCGGCCAAGGGACAGGAGAACTGACGAGGCCGAGTGGGCCCCCCCGGCTCTCCAGGGCCCCGGCATTTGCCCGGGTTTGCCGGGTGCTGACGCCGGCCCTGTCCCTGTACCTAAGTGGTGGCTGGCCCAAGTTAGGGTGTGTGGACCTTCTGGGCCCTCTAGGTTCGCATGGAACCAGTGGGGGAAAGGGAAGTACAGACCCATCTTCCCCAATGTCAGGTATGGCTGGCAGAGACCTACGGGGCGGGGTGTAGGTGCATCCCTGGGCGCTGGTGTTGGTGGCAGCGGACCGAGCGGGGTGTCAGCGACAGGTACGGGCGGGGAGGGAGGCAGCGTGGCGGGCAGGGGCAGACTGGGCCCCTCAGCCTGGTCGGCTGGTCCCTGGGGGACGTAGGGACATGGGTCGCTTACCCGCTCCTCCGAGGCTGCCTCCACTTCATGGGCCCGAACGGCTGCGGCTAACTCTGCTATCTCGGCCGTCCATCTTTTGAGCAGAAAGCTTGCCTGTGCCTGGATCTGGCGGCACATATGCTCCATCTGGGCTTCTACCCAGTCGGCTGTTCCGGGCACGGGCTCCTTCACTGCGGGTCGGCCATGCTGCACAGTTGGTGGTATCCAGGAACAAGAAGGGTGGAAGGGTCCTGGAGTCCCTGCCCTTTATCTGCTCAGTCACATGCTGCAGAATCTTCACCCGCCCCCCCTTGGTCTTTTGCCGGCACTTCTTTCTGCGGCCTGTTAGTTTCGTTTTTCGTTCTCGGGGTTCACCTTCCAGCCGTGTTCCCAGGGGGCGGGGCTTTGGCTTTCGCGCCCTTTTCTTGGGGAAGAAGACGCTGGGCTGTAGTTTTCGCTCCTAAAAATGACGACTTCTGAAAATTTGGCAACAGATTACTGCTGACTGTCCAACAAAAGGCGCACTTCCACAAGGTAAGTGGATGGGTAAGAATCCTGTTCGTGATGCCAAGTTTCGGGGTGTGCTGCCCCCGTGCCAGCAGCCGGCGCTGCTCGGATCCGGGCCTTCTGGGCTGGTGGCTCGAGGGTCTCCGGACCCGGGGGTCTCGCGGACACGCCGAATAAAAAGGGGGGAACGTAGATGTACGGGCTAGGCCATATTAAGTTTGTGATGCCACCCACGGTGTGTGGTTTGGTGGGACACCCACGCTGCTGTTGTGGGCACCCCAGTGGAGATGTTGTGGCAGCTAGTTGTTAACCCCTCCGTGGGTATGATGGTTGCCCCGGGACCCAGTGTCTCTGGTGCAGGGTGTAGCGACGGCGGGGGGATGCTTGCTTACTCACAGTTAATAAACCACACAAGTCTCTGGTAAACCAAGGTGCTGGTGGCCGGTGCCGCGGCCGGTTGCATTCGGGTCCCCCACCCGGCTGGTGGTCTCTATCCTTTTCCTCTGCACTGTTTTGCGTAAGGTGGACTTCCTAGTCTGAAACTCAGGAGTCCGCTCCCGGCTGGAAGTGGCCTAAGGAGCCGTGCCCACAGACGCTGGCCCGTGGGATCTATGGGCCCTGGCAGTGACCTCCTATCCCTATCGGTGGGCTGTTGTCTTCTATGAGGGACTTTGGGTGGGACAGGACCTCTAGTCCTGGCCTCAATCAGTGAATTAACCAGTCAGCTTGTTTCCGGTTCTGGCTTCAGGGTCCGAGTACCCCCCTTTGTGCTACGGTTTCCGGGTTGGTTCCCCGTGTCGGTACCAGCGGGCTACAACCCTGTCCCAGTCCATCTCGGTTCTGCTGAGCCGTCTTCCCATCTCCTGCTGACGGAGACCACCGTCTGCCTCCTAGCCAAAGTACCAGGGCTCCTACCCTGGCACCGTTGAACTTGAACTTCCGCTGCTACACTTAGATCCAGCCCAACTTGAACTACAAACTCGACTGCTTGTTTTCCCGCTCCGGGCTGTCTAGACCTCTTGGGTGGGCGTGTCCAACCACCTGGTCCCGCCCACTGGTGTGTCTATCTTTCCCTAAGGGGGGGTGACTAGGGTTTCTAGGTTGGCTGTGTGTTTCCTAGTGAGGGAAGGTGTTGTGCAGGGGCCTATCTGGGACTACCTGGTTTTGCCAGGGCGTCACATTTCTCACTGTCTGTCCTGACCATACTATCTGCTTCAGCTATCATGGTGGTCCCTGTCTACACTGGAGACTCTGCCTGTCTTCACCTGAGTCTGTCCCTGCCATGGTGGTCAGTCAGTTGCCACAGTCCTGGTCTGTGTCCTGGGAATGGCACTTGTCGTCTGCCTCGCGGTGGGCGCTTAGTCAAGTTCCTCCCACTAAAGGGTAAGCCTGGTGTCCCCCTGTGGTCCAGTGGGTCCCTTCCTGCTTGCCGCTTTACCATCTTCTGTGTAGAGCGTTACACTAATGTCAGCTTTTTAGTACTGTTGGAGGCCTAGATAAAGCAGAATAGCGAAACCACATACTATATTTATAGATAAGGCTCTATATTTATCTCTCCTGTCACTTGGACGGAAACACAACTGAAGAATATAAAATAGTCTATTGACTCTTTTTTTGGCCATTAAAGTGGCAGTCCCACATAAGAAAGTCTTTCTTTGTCTTTAGTAATTAGTAACTTTTTAACCCATGGGAGTCCGACCATGGGGATCCTCAGCATTCCAGAGAACAGGCATCTGGTCCACCTTCATTCCATTCATTGTCTATGGAACTGGCAGAGAAGGCCAAGCAAAGGGCTTGGCTAGTTCATACTGCCCCACATATAATGAATAGAGCTGAGTTGGAGCATTCAATTGGGGCCCTACAAAACCATGTTTTTGGTATCCACAGCCCCATTCTCAGGATCGATGCTGGTCTGACCCTTGGGATAGGGGATGATTTTCTATTGTGAGAATACCAATTTAATTCCCATTCATTGCACCTTGCATAAAGTGAAAACATCATGCAGCATTAGCCATATGCACAATGCAGGAAGGCCGACTGTGCTTCTAGTATGACTGCCCCATGAAATTATTTTAGGAAAATGTGTATAACCTCTTGTGCTGTCCACCACATTTATCAGATCAAAAACTCAATATACCAGGGGTGCTGAGGTAAGAAGAGGCTGCTCACACTGCTTTCCACCCTGTTGGTCTGATATAATACTGGAGATACTAGGGGTGCTGACGTACAAGGACATTGCTCACATTGCTGCCCACCCTACCTGATCTAATACTGGAGATACAATGGATGCAGAGGTTAGATGAAGCTGCTCACACTGCTGTCCACCTTGTCTATCTGAGCAAAAACTGGAGATACCAGGGGTGCTGAATTAAGAAGAGGCTACTCATACTGCAGTCCACTCTGTCTATCTGATCTAATACTAGAGATACCAGGGTTTCTGAAGTAAGAAGAAGCTGCTCACACTGCAGTCCACCTTGTCTATCTGATCTAATACTAGAGATACCAGGGTTGCTGAGGTGAGAAGATGCTGCTCACACCGCAGTCCACACTGTCTATCTGATTTAATACTAGAGATACCAGGGATGCTGTGGTAAAAAGAGCTGCTCATACTACTGTCCACCCTGTCTATCTGATCCAATACTGTACATACCATGAGTGCTGAGGTAACAAGACGCTGCACAAATTGCTGTCCACCCTGTCTGTCTAATACTGGAGTACCAGAGGTGTTGAGGTAAGAAAAGGCTGCTCACACTGCTGTCCACTTTGTTTATCTCACCTAATATTGTACATACCAGAAGCGGTGAAGTAAAAAGACACTGCTCACACTGCTGTCCACCCTGTCTTTCTAATACTGGAGATACCAGTAGTGCTGAGCTAAGAAGAGGCTGCTCACACTGCTGTCCACCCAGGTTTTTTTTTATCTACTACTGGAAATACAATGAGTACTGAGGTAAGAAGATGCTGCTCACTCTGCTGTCCCCTCTGTCTATCTGATTTAATAATTGAGATATAAGGGGTGTTGAGGTAAGAAGAGACTGTTCAGACTGCAGTCCATCCTGCCTTTCTGAATTTGGAATGGTAAATGGCTGCTATGACCTGATAGCTTTACAGTATGTGGTTTTACCTTACCTCCAGGGTACAGTAGTAGAGCTTCCTAGTGCCCATTCTCACAGGCATCTGTCCTAGTGTCATTTTAGTACAGGTTTCTGTGAGTGTAAGAAGCCTGTGATTGTAGTAATTTATGGAACATTATTATTTGCAAATTAAAGACATATTATTATTTATTATATAACCAGTTATTCAATGGCGCTTTACATGTGTAAAGGAGTATGCATAATAGGAACAAGTACGATAATCATGAACATTACAAGGCACAGACTGGTGCAGGAGGAGAGAGGACCAGCCCCCCCGAGAGCTCAAAGTCTACAGGAGGAGAGAGGACCCTGCCCCTGAGGGTTCACAGTCTACAGGAGCAGAGAAGACCCTGCCCGTGAGGGCTCACAGTCTACAGGAGAAGAGAAGACCCTGCCTCTGAGGGCTCACAGTCTACAGGAGGAGCAAGGACCCTGCTCCCGAGGGCTCACAGTCTACAGGAGGATAGAAGACCCTGCTCGCAAGGGTTCACAGTTTACAGGAGGTGAGAGGACCCTGCCCCCGAGGGCTCAAAGTCTACAGGAGGAGAGAGGACCATGCTCACGAGGACTCACAGTCTACAGGAAGAGAGAGGACCCTGCTCACCAGAGCTCACAGTCTACAGGAGGGCTCAAAGTCTACAGGAGAAGAAAAGACCCTGCCCATGAGGGCTCACAGTCTACAGACGGTGAAAGGACCCTGCCTCTGAGGGCTCACAGTCTACAGAAGGAGAGAGGACCCTCCCCCCCAGGGCTCACAGTCTACATTTAGGAGGTTTTTTATATATATTTTTTATTTATTTATTTATTTTATTCTTGGATAATCCCTCTAAGATGAAACCAGAAGGTAGGGAGCAGGGACTGGGCAAGCATCAGAAAAGGATTTGCAGGTGATTGGTGATCTATTTTTTCAATATCAGTTTGAACCCTGTAATTTTTTTTTTTTTTTTACTTGATTGACAATTCCTTTAAATTCGAATAGAATACATTTTGATGGCTATTATATCTTTTATTATGTTCTGCTCATATTTGCTGGTAATATTAATACAAATTTCTTTATTTTGACCAGTGCTACCAATTGGGAGATTTGCAAAAAAAAAAAAACATCATAGTCAAAATGTTACAAGAGCCTTAAGTTATAATAAAAATATTAAACGACCCTTGTTTAACCCTTCTGACTCTTTAATCATGCACATGTGACCTCAAGGCTGTGTTTGTCAGCGCTCCTCTGATACATGAGGCACTTTACACAAGTCTGCAATGGGCGTCCTGGGAGCGTGTTTCTGTCTATTACAGGGAAAGCTGCCTCTATTTTTTTATTGTCTGGATTGGCTCAGCATCTTTCTGATTCACTGATCATTCCAGAATCCCTGTGCTCAGCTGCCTCTCTAAACTTTACAACTTGCTGACCTCTTCTGCATTCGAAACTTGATGTCAGAGTTGGGAATAATTGTCTGAGCCGCTGGTCCCAGCCCTGATCTATTTCTCTTTGTCTTCGGCTATTATTTTCCTTCTCCGTTCCATTGTCTGTAACCACAGCATACTCCAGGGCTTAGAGGAGCTGACATTCCCTCATCCGAACTTTACTACTACAAGGCTTAGCTGTTCTTCCATTACAGTCTTCACTTTGTTTTCCCCTGTCCTGTTTTTATAGAAACGCACGTTGTCCAAAAAGTCCCAGCGATCAGTGGTAAACCTGACAATAAGGGTTCTGTTTTCCTGCAGCACTCCCAGGGGTGAAATGAAGTATTACAAGACAGGTCCTCCAAAACCTAGATAATGTTTTTGAAATGGCTTCTCCTACAGGATAAACCTGACATTTCTCATTCAGGTTTATCTAGTTTTGGAGGACCTGGGTAGTAATACTTCATTTCACCTCTGGGACTGCTGCAGGAAAACAGATCAATAGCTGTCAGGATTAAGTATTACAAAACAGGTCCTTAAAAACTAGAAAAAGGTTTTGAAACGGCTTCTCATTCAGGTTAAACCTGATAGTAATGGTTCTGTTTTCCTGCAGCAACCCCAGAGGTGAAATTAAGTATTACAAGACAGGTCCTCCAAAACTAGATAACGTTTTTGAAATGGCTTCTCATACAAGATAAACCTGACAGTTCTTATTAAGGTTTATCCAGTTTTGGAGGACCTGTCTTGTAATACTTCATTTCACCTCTGAGAGTGCTGCAGGAAAACAGGACCATAACTGTCAGGTTTATCCTGAATGAGAAGCCATTTCAAAAACTTTAGTTTTAGAGGACCTGTCTTGTAATACCTCATTTCACCTCTGGGAGAGCTGCAGGAAAACAGAACCATTACTGTCAGGTTTAAATATTACAAGACAGGTCCTCCAAAAATACAAAAACTTTTTGAAATGGCTTCTCATTCAGGATAAACCTGATGGTAATGGTTCTGTTTTCCTGCAGCACTCCCAGAGGTAAAATGAGGTATTACAAGACAGGTCCTCCAAAGCTAGAAAAAGATTTTGAAATGTCTTCTCATTCAGGATAAACCTGATAGTAATGGTTCTGTTTTCCTACAGCACTCCCAGAGGTGAAATGAGGTATTACAAGACAGGTCCTCCAAAACTAGAAAAAGGTTTTGAAATGGCTTCTCATTCAGGATAAACCTGATAGTAATGGTTCTGTTTTCCTGCAGCACTCCCAGAGGTGAAATGAGGTATTACAAGACAGGTCCTCCAAAACTAGATAACGTTTTTGAAATGGCTTTTCCTTCACGTTAAAACTTGGACACCCTGATTGAAAAAAAAATGATCTCTGTTTTCCAAATTACATAACTTTTCTCCTGTCAATATAGTCATAAAAGGGGTACGTTTAGTATGTGACAAGTGACACCATTTAATTTGCCTGATCATGTATTGAAAAATACCGGAGAGAGAGAGAAAGAGAGAGAGAGAACCCCACGAATCATAAGAAAAAGCTTTCATTGTACAAATTAGAGAAAAACAGAGAGCTGCTTATAAAAGCTTACACTCTACCTGCTGACCATAAGAGCTTACAGTCTACATGAGAAAGAGGAACCCACTGACCATAAGAGCTTACACTCTGCAGGAGAGAGAGATGACCCAGTTGACCATAAGAGCTTACACTCTACAGGAGAGAGAGAAAGGACCCCACTGACCATAAGAGCTTACACTCTACAGGAGAGAGGACCCTGCTGACCGTAAGAACTTACACGCTAAAGGAGAGAGACAGAGAGGACCCCACTGGCTATTAGAGCTTACACGCTACAGGAGAGAGAGAGGACCCAACTAACCATAAGAGCTTACACTCTACAGGAGAGAGAGAGGACCCAGCTGACCATAATCGTTTACACTCTACAGGAAATAGACTTAACCAATGACATTGTGGAGGGAAAACAACTCTGCCATATGAACTGTGATCCCCTGGGAACTGCTGATCGGTGATGACCCCAGTTTTTACCCCTACTGTACTAGTGATGCTCTCACCCTGGTACTTTTCCGTCCTCCAATCCCCGTTGTCCACCTGCTGTTCTTGCGGTGACCCCGATATCTGGGTGTCAGGGGCACCAATGCTCCCTGCCTGCTCTACCCAGCTTCTGGCTCCCGAGGCGCACGCAGGGGTCTCGGGAGCGCACTTAGGGCTCAGCCGCACTGCTCTCCCTTTTCTTAAAAGACCAGAGCAACCTAACCTGGAAGTGCCTCACAGCCAGTGGCTGACAGGCACAGTGTTTATAAGGCATTCTCACTCATTGTTTAATGTGCCCCTGTAGCTTTTTCTACTCGTCCTAGTTGTCAGGTCTCTATGCATCTACCCGCACTCTGTATGGCACACGTACACTAGTGACTCTGTCTTTGTTTCTATCCACCAGTACTGGTGCCTCCAGTACCAGTCTGCACCTGTTCGCACCTTCCTCTACCTCATCTGTACCAGTAACCGGTCTCTATCCTGTGGTGCCAACTGCTGAGGTACAGGGATCCCCCAAGGCTGCCTCCTGATGGCTGCCTATATATGTGTGTATCTATTTCCACCTCCTGTGGCAGTAGTGAAGACTTGGTGGCTGCTCAGGTCCACCTCTCCAGGTCAGTGAACGGTATCTTGGTCCAAGCGATCCACTCTCCCCTCGTCCGGTTTGCTGGGCATGACAAGCACCTTGGAACAGGCACCTGATATTGTCCATATTAGATCACATTTGTCTGGCAATCCCATAAGGTGTCACCATTTGGTAGCAGAATATGACCACCGGAATACCTCAAAAGGTGAGGGACATTAGAGAGACGACCGGAAGAGAAGTTGTGCAAGCTGGTGCTGGAGCCAAGATAGTTACATAGCTTGAAAAAAGACCTGCAGTTCCATCAAGTTCAACCTTTCTCCACTAATTCTATATATTTTGTCACTAAATTATCCATACCCCACAATGTTGTGTGTACTGAGGAAGTCATCCAGCCCTGTTTAAAAGATATTATAGTGTCTACCTTAACATCTTTTAGAAAAGGACTGGATGATTTCCTCAGTACACAGTTGAGTAACAGAATCCGAAAAGTCCAAGAAATCCATGAGGCGATGTCTTCAATTGAAGATGACCTTGGACCCAATCACTTGCAACTAAGATCTATTTTTTCGCGTGTGATCTTCACATGATATACTTGGCCATATTGATATGTGCTGTCCATGCAAAGTACAAATAGAAAAAGATCATGATGGTCTTCTAAATCTTTCAAATCAGGCAAGAACATTTGAGACATATGTGTCAGGAAGCTGGAGCTCCTACACTGACCCTCAAGGTAGGGGGCCCTAAGCTATCCCTATCCTCAGGGATACTCCTGATGGTGGAGAGGCCTGAGTCTCCTTCCTGGCCCTGCTCCTGACCAGTCCTGATTTAATACTCCCTCCCTCTCTCTCAGGGAGGAATGGGACAGGAGTGAGATGAAACCTACAGAAATAGGCACACAGGGGAAACCTAAACTTTCTCACTCAGCACACACACAGAGGTATAAGACAATAAGGGATTAGAAGGAAAACGAGAGCAGGAAGGAAGCCAAAAAACAACAGGGGTAAACTCCACAACCGCCACAAGCAAAAAGCAACACTTTTCACCAGAAAGATTGGGACACCAAAGCTCACAGGCTAACACAGAATAACCTATAGCTGGCATGGGTAGAAGATTTCATCCAACATAATAGGAGGGGAGCAGACGTGATTGGCTTCCCCACCACATGTGATCAAAGGAGACTCACAAGCAGACTAGCAAAAATAGGCACACAGGGGAAACCAAAACTTTATCACTCAGCACACAGACACAGAGGTATAAGACAATAAGGGATTAGGAGGAAAATGAGAGCAGGAAGGAAGCCAAAAAACAACAGGGGTAAACTCCACAGCTGCCACAAGCAAAAAGCAACACATTTCACAAGAAAGATTGGGATACCAAAGCTCACAGGCCAACACAGAATAACCTATAGCTGGCATGGGTAGAAGATTTCATCCAACATAAATAGGACAGGAACAGATGTGATTGGCTTCCCCACCACATGTGATCAAAGGAGACTCACAAGCAGACTAGCAAAAATAGGCACACAGGGGAAACCAAAACTCTATCACTCAGCACACAGAAACAGAGGTATAAGACAATAAGGGATTAGGAGGAAAATGAGAGCAGGAAGGAAGCCAAAAAACAACAGGGGTAAACTCCACAGCTGCCACAAGCAAAAAGCAACACATTTCACAAGAAAGATTGGGATACCAAAGCTCACAGGCCAACACAGAATAACCTATAGCTGGCATGGGTAGAAGATTTCATCCAACATAAATAGGAGGGGAGCAGATGTGATTGGTTTCCCCACCACATGTGATCAAAGGAGACTCACAAGCAGACTAGTAGAAATTAACTCTTGCTAGATACCAGAGAAACCATCGGGTGGATAGTCAGAATCTGCAATGTGAACAGAGACCGCTGCCACCATGACAGTTGGGGACGTTTGTGCAAAACGCTGTGTTACAATATGCTAGTACATTTCTAAAAAAGTGACCAGAGGTGCAAAAGTCCACGACCATAACTGGAGCAGGGGCCAATGTTTCTGCAAATTATGTCATATAACTGGAATTCGAAAGTATGGGATTGAAACTTCTCACCCATCCCATAAAGTCAATATGTTTCATAGTGAAGCAGAAGGAAGACATCTTGTAGAAAGAGTAGATCTTATCCCTGACCGCCTGGGAGATACGGATTTAGCCTTCACCTCTGTTTTTTACTGACGTGTGTATATTCTGTAAAACCTCACTTAAATTGTTATATTCCAGAACATCTTTTTTAAGCGAAACTAGGTGATAATGGAAGATAAAACCTCCCTGATACGCTGACACATTTATTCTCAAGGCGCTATATGTTATATTTCTGCATCTTCTATTTTGCATTACAACTTTTATTATGTGTCACATAGTAATATATGTGGCAATATGTCACAGGCTGTCTGGGAATAATACATCAGGCACTATTTTTACTTTACAGCTAAGTCTAGACTTGGGGATCTCAATAAATATAGTATATTTGGCGAAACAGGACATTCCCAAGGTGGAGAATACAAGATATGTTCACTGCTAACTGTCAAGTAGGCGACTACGTCATGACTTGTGTCATGTGGAAATTAATTATCTCAACCTTTGTAAACTATTCGAAGAGGGCCTATAGGCTGCATCCACTATAGCCAATAAAAAAAAAATAATTGTGTCTTTTAAATAGTTTTTTTTTTCTGCCCAATTACATGCATTGCAGTCTAATTTCAAGCACTGTTTTCCCTTTAGGGCAATAACCTAGCATTGTTAAGTCTTCTTATCTCTTGAAAGGTATGCCGAAAGAGTGGTATGTCATTGTATACATTAGTTTGTAAATTTGTTTTTGTAAAATTGGAAAAATAAGTAAATAAATAATTTAATTAATTAATTAATTAATTAAAGACCATTCATTTAAGGGGTTTTCCGCGGCTTAAAGGCTATATTTACAGATTTTACAAGTGCTCATTTTATCCCTAAATGCAAAATAAAAAAAGTTTTTTTTACAATTTTCATGAAAAATTTTCTACATTTTTGAAGAAGTAGACTATGTGCTAACACCTTAGATATAAGGCTGTTCTGCTGTTTGTATAAATAATATCTTATCCAGAGACAGTTTTTTTTATCCGGAAGATAGGTTACTGTTTATTTTCAAGGGATCTATCTACCTATCTATCTATCCAGCTAGCTATTGTCATGTGATGTCATGGCGATTTCTGCCCCTGTTCACACTGCACAGTCTGACACTCAACCTGGTGCTTTTAAGTTGCTCAATCAGAGCTGGGCGTCGGCCAGTTTGTGCTCGTTGGTTATTGGTCTAGAAGGAGTTAATTCCTGCTGGCCTGTATTACGGGGGGACCGGCAGATTAGGACCAGGGGGTATATATCCCAATCGCCACTTGGGGCCCACCATGCTCCAGATGGCAATGGAGCTGTTGGCACCCTGTGGGTTAGGTGGAGACTGTAGGACTGATGACTCAGAGATAACCCAGGAGACCTGGGAACCGGTCACGTGTGTAGAGACACGTCAGACCAGACGACAACCCAGTTAGCGTTTCGGTGGAATTGGCGCAACCCCAACCATGTGTGCAGGGAACACGTCAGGCCGGATGGTGACCAGGTAGCGTTGACCGAGAAGACCGCTGCGACAGCACCCTGTCGGCCACGTGTGTCAGACACGACAGGCCGAGCGGTCCTTCGATTAGTGTTTCTGATCACTACTCGAATGGCCACATGTATAGAGGACACATCAGGCCAAGGGATCACACCAGTAGCGTTGACTGGGAAGCAAAGGAGGATAATAGGTTCACACACCCAATCCTGGAACACCCTGTTAACGCCACAGGGGTCCTGAGGTATGCTGTCCGTGCGCGTAGGAGGCACAACCAGAAAGGTGACGCAGCAGGTATGCTATCCGTGTGCGTAGGAGGCACAACCGGACAGGAGACGCAGCAGGTATGCTGTCAGTGTGCACAGGAGGCACAACTGGACAGGTGACGCAGCAGCCGCAGCCCAGTTAATGCCACTGGACTGCTATAGCACAACAGGACCGGTAGCAAGGAAGCACGGCGCCAGACCCTCATGTGCTGAGCCACAAATCTTGGCGTGACAAGCACCGTTCGCCTAGCCCTACCTACCGCTTCCAACAAAGCTTCTGCCACCATGAACTCTAAGTGAAGACTGCACACCTCCATGTTGTCTCCAGCCCCTTTTATAACCTGGGTCCACCCCGAACCCAGGGTGGAACCACCAAGGTCCAATAGCAGAGTGCCATATCATCAGCGACGTCACCAGTGGCCTATCCGGAACCGCTACGTCATTGATGACCTCATGGCAGCCACGCCCCAAACACTTCACCAATCATCGTCTGACGACCAATGGTGAGGTGCCAGATCATAGGGGCGGGCCTCTGCGAGCCAGTCCGGAGTGGCCACGTCATCACGACACCTGACACCCTCTGCCCTATCAGGACCTTCCACCTCACGGACATGCTCAGTGAGGTCCTTACCGGACCTAGCCTCTGATGCACTAAGTGCCTGAGCATGCTCAGTAGCCTGAACAACAGACTCAGAAATCAGACTATCTGCCTGAGCATGCTCAGTAGGCACATCCCAGAACTTAGACACAGCATGAAGTCCAAGTACCTGTGCAAAGAGGCTAGTAGGATTAATTGTAGGAGCATGCTCAGTAGCCTGAACTGAGGACTTAGTCTCAGAAATGACACAATCAGGCTGAGCATGCTCACTAGGCAAAACACCGGGCTTAGACTCTGGCTGGGGTAAATCGGCGCGCGCATGCACACTAGCCGCCTCTCCCCACTTAGACGTGGTGGAAGGAGCAGCCAACTGGACGACCGAGGCACAGTCAAGAACGGCAGCCGGCACCTGGGCGCAACAGGAACCGCAGCAGGCTGCTTGCGGCTATGGCGGTGCCGGTTCGTAACAGCCTGTGAATTGCTGCTAGAGTCACAGGTTTCTGAAGACCTATCACAGCCGCCTCCGCCCTTTAAAAGATGGTGGAACCTGTTCCTTCATGCCAACTATAGCTCTAGCAATACCGGTCTTTGTGCGTTGAGTTCCAGCTTTTGGTGAACTGCTGAGTGCTACTGGGCTATCCATCTATATAAACATACATGTACTGTACACACATGTGGCACCCAGGGGGCAGGGGGTCCAGGCCGGGTCTCTTACCTATTTTACTCGTCATCAGGCCTGTGCGGAGGTCTGGGATGTCGCGGTGGCCTGCCGGTTTCGTGCTCCGAGGTGTACACCAATGCAAGGGAGATGATGAGGTGGAGGTTAGGAATGTCGTGACCCCACCTGTGGTATGCGGACAGGGAATAGCCGCTGCTGCTGTCGCCCTCCTCCGGGGCTGATTGTATTAGCAGCGAGGATAATATCGCTCCCCACAGGTGGAGCGGGCCTTGGGGAGGATGATGAGGGAAGCAGTAATGGCAGTTGCGGTGGCCGTGGGCACCAAAGCGCAGGGGCAACGGCACCAGTAATAAGAGTCAGAGTCGGCTGTTGCGGTTCCAGGTGTCTTTACTCACAGTTCTTTAAGAAGCCCGGTGTTACGAACCGGCGCCGCCATAGCCGCAAGCAGCCTGCTGCGGTTCCTGTTGCGCCCAGGCGCCGGCTGCCGTTCTTGGCCGTGCCTCGGGTCGTCCAGTTGGCTGTTCCTTCCACCACGTCTAAGTGTGGAGAGGCGGCTAGTGCGCATGCGTGCGCCGATTTACCCCAGCCAGAGTTTAAGCCCGGTGTTTTGCCTAGTGAGCATGCTCAGCCTGATTGTGTTATGTCTGAGACTAAGTCCTCAGTTCAGGCTACTGAGCATGCTCCCACAATTAACCCTAACAGCCTCTTTGCACAGGTACTTGGACTTCGTGCTGTGTCTAAGTGCTGGGATGTGCCTATTGAGCATGCTCAAACTGATAGTCTGCTTTCTGAGCCTGTTGCTCAGGCTACTGGGCATGCTCAGGCACTTAGAGCACCAGAGGCTAGGTCCGGTAAGGACCTCACTGAGCATGTCCGTGAGGTGGCAGGCCCTGCTAGGGCAGAGGGTGTCAGGTGTCCTGATGACGTGGCAACTCCGGACTGGCTCGCAGAGGCCCGCCTCTATGATCTGGCACCTCAGTATTGGTCGTCAAACGATGACTGGTGAAGTGTTTGGGGTGTGGCTGCCATGAGGTCATCAGTGACGTGGCGGTTCCGGATAGGTCGCATGTGACGTCACTGATGACATGGCACTCTGCTATTGGACCTTGGTGGTTCACCCTGGGTTTGGGGCGGACCCAGGTTGTAAAAGGGGCTGGAGACAACATGGAGGTGCGCAGTCTTCACTTTTGCTCAGTCAGAGCACACCTCCATGTTAGAGCCTCATTGCGGCATAAGCCTATGTTGGGAAGCGGTAGGTAGGGTTAGGCGAACGGTGCCTGTCACGCCAAGATTCGTGGCTCGGCACATCAGGGTCAGGCGCCGTGCTTCCCTCCTGCCGTTCCAGTCTTGCCATAGCAGTCCAGTGGCGTTAACTCGGCTGCGGCTGCTGTGCTTCCTGTCCGATTGTGCCCCCTACGCACACGGACAACGCACCTGCTGCGCCACCTGTCCGATTGTGCCTCCTACGCACACGGACAACGCACCTGATGTGCCACCTGTCCGATTGTGCCCCCTACGCACACGGACAACGCACCTGCTGCGCCACCTGTCCGGTTGTGCCCCCTACGCGCACGGACAGCGTACCCCAGGACCCCTGTGGCGTTAACAGGGTGTTCCTTATCCTCCTCGGCTTCCCGGTCAACGCTACTGGTGTACCCATCTGGCCTGACGTGTCCTACACACGTGGCCGACAGGGCGCTTTCGTAGCGGTCTTCCGGTCAACGCTACCTGGTTACCACCCGGCCTGACGTGTTTCCTGCACACGTGGTTGGTGTAGCGCTAGGTGCACCAAAACGCTAATCGGGTTGTCGTCCGGTCTGACGTGTCCCAACACACGTGACCGGTTCCCAGAGTTCCTGGGTTATCTCAGAGCCATCCAGCTCTATAGTCTCCGCCTAACCCTCAGGTGCCAGCAGCTCCTTTGTCATCTGGAGCACGGTGGGCCCCGACTGGCGATTAGGATATATACCCCCTGGTCCTAATCTGCCGGTCCCCCCGTAACACCCGGTTGCTGCCCCAGAAATACTAGTCACCCCTGTGATGGTCCCCGCCGATCTTAGATAAGTTGGAAGAAGCCACCTGTTTGGAAAGATTTCTTTGCAAGAGTTACCTCTCCTATAGTGAGGAACCTGGGCTGAGCGTTCCGCAAGCCTAGGCTCCAGGAAAGGAGAAGAAAAAGGTGGTGGTGATGTGTTGCCAGAACTGGTGTCCCAGGTAGACTGACTGGTGATTGTGTGAATTGCTCCTACTTCTACCCAAAGGGGAACCCGCCCTCCAGGTGGTTGTCCAAGTGACCGAGAAATTCCCATGTTTCGTGATGGCCAACCCCCTACCTACCCTAGTCCAGCTCCTAAGCTGTATGTAACGTGTGAATGTGGAACATCGGTGATTAACCCCCTCCCTACCTGAGGCGAATATCGCACCTAAAATAAGGTGCAATACTCTGTGGAAACTGGAGCCGGAGGGGCACCACACACACTCCAGCCTATCTCTTCTTCAGTTTTAGACTCCTGCAATCAAGAGACCTTTGATTCCACAAAGACTGTGGTTCCGCAAAGGTCCTTAAACAGTCTTAACATATCAACATATCAGGAGAGAAACAATGGAGGCCCTACGAGAATGGGGACCCTGTGAATTTGCCCAGTTTGCTCTCCCTCCCCCCTAATGCCAGTCCTGTCTCCTGTTCAGTTCTTTTAGACTCCTACAATTAAGAGACCTTTGGTGACATTGTCGCGGGCGGGGAGGAGGGTGTCAGTACTGCGCTCACCCCTCTGCTCGGGTCCGGCTACTGCTGCTCAGTGGTGGCTCGAGCGGTGGGCCGGATCCCGGGGGTCTCGAGCGGCGCTCCTCGCCCGTGAGTGAAAGGGGGTTTTTGGGTTTTGGGATATAGTCTATTGTCCGTGACGCCACCCACGGTTGTGGTGATTTGTTAGCACCACCGCTGCTCGGTGTGGGGATCCCGGGAGTGTTGGTGTGAAGCAGCAAGTTGTTGTGTTGCCCCTCCGTGGGTAGGGGTTGGTGATCCCGGGGTCCAGTGATGAGGTGGGAGACGCAGGGCTTGGTGGGCGCAGGGACGCGGGGGCAGCGCTGTGCCTTGTGGCACTGTGGTACTCACTCAGCCTGAGACGATGACACAGTTCTCGGTAAAACACACGGCTGGAAAGACGGTTTCCACGGACGGCTGCACTTGCTTTCCCCAGTAGGTGACGGTGATGTCCCTCTGTCCTGCACCTATGTTGTTGATGGTTGCGATGGGTTCCCACCGGTAACCCGCTCCCCGGCTTCAAGCTGACCGGGGAAGCTCTACTCTTTGCCCGCAGGCGCTGGCCCTCAGAAACTGGTGCCCTGGCGGTGGCGATGTCTCTGCTTTAATGGTTGGGCTGTTGCCTTCAATCGGGACTTGGTTGTTGGGAGACAGCCGTCCCCTTCACTGACGGATTTGGCAAATTATGGCGACTCCTAGCCTTGCCGGGGTCCGAGAGGCCCCTGCGCTGGTGCTGACTGTTCTTTGTACACTGCTCCAGACCGCCGGGTCACCACCCGTCCGCGGTCTTTCCAGGAACCTCCGAGCAATCACCCCTCCAGACAGTCACCGCCGTCTGCTGACCTTGCTGTCTCAGTCCGGGGCACACACCCGGACCAGCTTCAGGCTTTCTTACTGTCACTTTTACTCCTTTACTCCAGTTTTCTCCTTTGCTCCACTGCCACTTCACTTCCTTCTACTTTCACTTGACTACTTGTTTACTCCTTCACCTCCTAAACTGGACTCCTCCTCAGACTCTAGTCTGGCTTCAACTGCCTGGTTCCTCCCGCCTCCAGGGCTGTGAACTCCTTGGTGGGTGGAGCCAACCGCCTGGCCCACCCCCTGGTGTGAACATCAGCCCCTGGAGGAAGGCAACAAGGATTTTGGGTTAGCTGTATGTGCCTAACTGGGGTGTAGGGTGTGGTGGTGTGATGACCTGTGACCCCTGGCTTGCCCAGGGCGTCACAACATAATTGTCACATGACTGTGAAGTCACCAAAGGTGTAATAAAAATATTGGGGTTCCTAAGAGAGTGGGGGTCCTGAGAAATTGCGGAATTTGACTATCTTAATGCTGGCCCTGACTTTAATTAGGGCTTATTTTTGGAATAGGGTTTATATTTCAAGC
The DNA here is from genome assembly GCF_048569485.1 of Anomaloglossus baeobatrachus. NCBI lineage: Eukaryota > Metazoa > Chordata > Amphibia > Anura > Aromobatidae > Anomaloglossus > Anomaloglossus baeobatrachus. The sequence goes on from NC_134361.1 coordinate 193,486,745, forward strand.
ATACTCCAAAAATCATGCTAGGGTGTATTTTCAGGGTAGGTCTTATTTTTGGAGTAACATGGTGGTATATCTTATCTATGACTTCCAAGGAGATACAGACATTGATCAGACAACACACTCTGTTTGTCCCTGCACTACCGCTTCTCCCTTTCCTAGTAGCCAAGTGTAAGAGATAACAGCAGGATGTGGGGAAGAGGTTGTGTGCTGAAGATCAGATTGTGGAGAGGGAGGAAAGTATCCATATTCAGTGAGGGCAAATTACTCAGAGTGTACTATATGAGATTGTACGCACATGCCACACAAGACAACCTGATGGGATAGAGGTGAAACACAGCTGTGTATCAGTTTAAAGAAACAGAAAAGCACCCGCAAAAAATATGCAGGGGAAGACAAGCGGGGGGAAATAACACACTCCTCAGCATCACAGTCTGCCAGCACAGTTGAGAGTACCTTCTTCATGGACTTACATGGATGAAAAATACAAGAAAAAAATAACAAAGGAAAAACATAAAAAGTATAACAAAGTTTGGAAGCAAAGATGCTCTGCTATATACTGAAGTCACAGTGCGTATGCACAAAACATGAGCACCCACTGCAGATTCAGGCAGAGAATGACTGAGTCACAGCTGTGAGCAGTGACGTCACTCAGTTTATCTGTGGTCACAGCTGGAGGTTCCCACGGTACGCCATATGGGACCTCTGGTAAACTGACCTCAGGTGACCTCATTGAACTCAGTAACCTCACCTCAGGTGAACTGAGACCTCAGGTGACCTCATGAACTCAGTGACCTCACCTTAGGTGAATTGAGTTAAATGAGACCTTTATCTCCTGACATAAAACTGCATCCTTTTTCCAAGAGATGCAGATATGGTGCTGAAATTTATACACTATATTCCTGCACCAAAGCTGCATCTCCTGGCAAAAAAATCACATTAATATGCAGGAATATTGTATTTAAATTTCAGCAACAAATCTGCATCTCTTGGCCACAAAAATGCATTTTTTTTGCCATTAGATGCAGGTCCGATTGAACTCAGTCTATCTGAGTTGAGATCACTGAGTTCAATCAGTTCACCTGAGGTGAGTTCACCTGTGGTAATAGGTGGGGCACCATGGAAGCCTCCAGCTGTGACTGCACATAAACTCAGTGATATCACTGCTCACAGCTGCAGGTCAGTCAGTCTCTGCCTGTATCCGCAGCGGGCGGTCATTTTCTGTGTCTGCGCACTGCAACTTCAGCATGTAGCAGAGTTTGCATTGTCATGGTACCTCGTGTGGATTACATCAGATCTGGGTGTTTGTAGTGTTCATAAATTGAAAAAGAGAAAAGGCTGAGTTTCTCTGTATTTAATTTCAAATTAAGGATTTCTTCGGTGTTTGTGTGTATTTCTTTTCACTTAAAAGGATTAGGAATGGGGGGTCTCATAGACCCACTCCCCATTACTAACGTAGGGCTTAGTATCAGCTGTGAGCTGTTATTAACCCCTTATATTACCAAAAATGCCATGACACCAGGGCAATCGGGATGAGTCGGGTAAAGTGCCAGAATTGTCGTATCTAATGATGCGACAATTCCAGGCGGTTTTAGTCTTTTATTTTTAGGCTGGGGAGGGCACAATAACCATGGGCCTCCCCAGCCTGAGAATTCCAGCCCCCAGCTGGACCACATGCCATTTTTTTAATTATTTATTTAAATCGTTTTTAAAAAGCTACATGGGGTCCCTCGGATTTTCATAGGTTTTATCTGCACTGGGTATCTATATACGAGACACCCCATGTCATTTTTTTATTTATTTATTTTTACACTTTACTTGTGCAGACAGTCAGCCTTAGTTATCTCAATCCAACATTGCCTTCAACCATCAAACTAAACATATGTGATGTCTCTTGGTAAGAAGGTCTCACCAAGGAATGGCTGGCCATGGGAACATTGTCCTTCAGGATTCTCATATAATTAAAGTCAAGTAGTAATGACCCTGTGATGTCTTTAGGGTCTTATTCCAAGTGCCCCAATGATTTCCACATATGTGACCTTTTGAGTAATCTGAAGCACCTTGCAAGCCCACTTTCTTTGTATTTTCTTAGGGAAGATTAGAGGTGAATAGCTAACATAGTTGTATCAGTGCTCCCAACCCTTCATCGTGTACACAATACAATGTCTCGCGGGTCTTCATGTACAGCCTGAAATATAAGAAAGAAGATTTTCTTCATGTTTGTGACTTCAAGACAAGTCGCTGGAACATTCCTGTTGTCTGAATTCTGGAACCATTGCTTTGAGCCACAAGCTATACTGATTTCTCTGTATACGAATGTCAAGTAAGATTCAGACATTTTCTAGGTAACGTGTTCAAATTTAGAAACCTGAAAACATATTTTACAGACATAAACACTCAACCATGAGTGCTATTTTCCGTGTGATGGCTTAGTCTTGGCTTGTAAGCTCCTACCTTGACTTTCCTCGTTCCCCCGCTTTGTGTCCTTAGCATTTTCGGTTGTAAGGTCACAGAGAACTATACTACTTAGAATTGAAACTAATAGGACCAACGTGTAGTAGGAATTTCATGGGAATTATTACAAGATTTTTCTAGATCACTAGTGTCACGGCTAGGGCTAGAAGCTATACCGGCCGTAAAGGACAATACAAAGGGAAGGGGAAAGGAGGAAATGGTGACCCTGACAACAACCTGCAGCTCGCCCTCACCAACCCTATACAGGCTCCGCACCTGCCGCCGAGCAAGAGTACCTCACCCTATTGAGACCCTGATCTGAGCCCTAAGTAAGGATGGCGTGTATGAGCTCTTCGTCAACACCACTAATGCTAAGGGAGACAAAAGGAAGCAATACATGGGAAACACAAATGCTACCACCTGAGCCCAAGCAGACAGCAAAAGTCAAATACTTATCTTAGGAGCAGCTACCACAGAAGTCTCTGGAACTACTGGAGATGACCACAGCAGACCACAACCAGGAACAGCAAGAAACTGCACCATCACCATAGAACAGAATAACCACAGGAACCAAGGCAGCAGAAGCTATATCCAGCACTCAGCCCAAGAAAACAGTACCTTATAAAGGGTGAAGGCGGCTGAGGATGGTAACCACTAGGCTGAGCTTCCAGTAGATCATCAGAAGCCAACATGAATTAACTCCTACTGTTCTGGGGAGCTGTGCAACTCAAGGAGCCCAGGCTGTTTGTTGGACTCTGCAGTGTGTACAAAGTCCGGCGACGACATCAACCCAGCAAGTGCAATGCCAAACACCACACAACAGGAACAGTAGGTTTTCTCAAAGAAAGGTGATCCTTCCAAAAAGGACAATATACAGATGAAATACAAGAATTTAAAAATCTGTCCCAGAAAATCCTGCCCTAAATCTGGGCTGAACTTCTTGAAGACGTGGTCCTTTTGGAAACGTTTCCACGTAATACAATTGTAGCTGAGAATTGATACAGTAAAGGCTATCCAGAAGACTGTGTTTTTCGACAAATCCTCCCCTGAACTTGAGTCATAGTTATAGGGAGTAATGGTGTAATAGTTGCATCCCATCCCTGACTCTGATCTCTGATCTCTTCTGGCAACTCTTTGATTAGACTTGATGAGTAAGAGGCCATCCTTATCCTTCGTGCCAACATTTCTTGTATATTTTGTTCCCTTCTGGATGAAATTTGTGTGAAATGCATCAGCCGTTTCAATGGGCCCAAGGCAGTGACAGTAAGGTGTGTCAGATCAGTGTCTTTGCGTCTTAAATGGGAGCAAATGTGAGATCTATTATTATCTTCATTGACCTATTTGCCTCCAGACCTTTCATGGCAGCACCTATGGTCACGGCCATCATTCTGTGTGATGCAGATCTCTGAAAAAAGAGTCAAAGGCTATTGCCTATAAGGCTACAATGATTATTGAAACATGCAGTCTGAATACTTACAGAGCTGAAGCTGGAGGGACGTTTGCGAGTAAGAAAAATTCCAGTTAAAAATCATTTCTGATTGGTGATATTATGGTCATCACCTGAACCAAATGTAGAGTCCAAATGGGGCGTAAAATGTCTATAGTTGGGCAACATCCATTATAGCCACCATTACAGCTCTCAAAAGAGTAAAATGTCTTCCTAATTATACGGTGATATGAAAGTAGGAGATGTTACAGCATGACTCGACATCATTACCGTTATCCAGTCCAACATATATGACAACTCGTATAAGAAATTGGTTGAAGACCAAGGTGTCCATTGTGGAAGGAGTATCAAAAAATTGTTAGCGGGACATACCGTACTTTTCGTTTTATAAGACGAACCCCAAATTTAGTGAAAAAAAAATATATGGGGTTCGTCTTATAATCCAATAGTGTCTTACCGGAGATGGGGCGGTAGCGGTGATGGAGCAGAGTCGCAGGAGGCAGGGGCAGTGGTGGAGTGGAGCGATGCTGCGGGCAGTGCAGTGGATATCCCGTCCCAGATGCTCGCTGCCGGCACTGGAAGGCAGGAGGAGCTGTTGGCAGTGCAGGCTTCAAAGAAATGGTGCCCAGAGGCAGCGCGTGAGCAGATGGAGCTCTCGGCTCAATGACAAGCTGAGAGCTCATCTGCGCACGTGCCACCTTTGGGCACCATTTTCCTCAAGTCCGCTGCAGGGAATCAATGGGCCAGAGGCAGCGCATGCGCAGATGAGATCTTGAGCCAAGAGCCCCATTTGCATACACACCGACTCCAGGCGCCATTATTTAAAGCCCGCACCGCCGACAGTGGCCCCTGCCTCACCGCCCGCAGCACAGCAGCCAGAACCAAGCCTGCACCATAGCCCACCACCCCTAGTACGCCCGCTGCTCACAGTAAGACCACGACTACCACCAGTAAGCTACATTCGGATTATAAGACGCACCTCTCATTTTCCTCCCAAATTTTTGGGAGGAAAACTGCATCTAATAATCCGAAAAATACGGTAAGGCTCTTATTTTGAAGTAATATTTGTTCTCATTGTCCAAATTATCATACATAGGTAAGATGAGGACTTTGTTGTTCTTCTTGACCTTAGTCTCCATTTTGGCAATGGTGAGAACAAAGGGGAATCTGAGAAAATGTTTACCTGGTTGGTTATTGTCATACAGGAGACAAAGGTTTGGGAGGAAAGCAGTGCCATGGAGTTTCCCACTTTTGCTCATATATGGTATTACAAAAATAAAGATTAACAGGCCGCATTCACAAGCAGCAGTCACGCAACCATGGAAAATTGCGGCATCCCTATGCCGTTGCAGTCTTTCCATGATCTCCCTGCACAATCACATGTGGAAACAATTGGGGTAATTACCATCGTCCATCCGTTCTTCCAGATGAAAAAAACATGCGAATGCACTCTTAGGGCCGCTAATGATTAATTGATGGTCTAAAGGTGGCCATTAGTGATGGGCGAATAGTAACTATTCGAGCTCGCACAATGCTTTCCGAATACCAAGTCGCGATAAAAAAGATATTCAGGTTCCACATAGACTTGCATTAGGTTCGCTATTTATGACAAATACCAGAATAGAACATTGCGATTCACTACGAATAATCAGAATACGAATCGTTACTATTCGCCCATCACTAGTAGCCATACATATTCAATAACTGCTGATTAGTGATGGTGGAATGTGCTCACCACTGTTCATTACTCAAGCAAGCCTCAAGCATGTGAGTTTGATAGTGCTCAAGTTTCCCATTGACTTCCATTATGCCCGGTGATCGAGTCGCGTTGGCGTAATCCGATGCTAGATCACCCATCACTATTTCTGATACCTTCTCCTCTTGAATTCCTCTTACAAGTACACTTATTGTTCATCAGTGATTTAGTCCTGAAGAAGGAGCAAGACTCCGAAACGCGTAGAACAATAAAATCACAATACTGATCATTCCTGGATCCTTCTTTATTATACATGACAGCATCAATTTAACCTCTTCTTCTCCTGCTTTATCAATTTTAAGTACACTTGGCTGAGCATATAAGTGGTACATGCAACAATCATTAGATGGTCCACCAGTCCTGATCTTAATAAATGTAGAAGATGGGTCCACTGCAAAACCAAAGAGGTGTATTATCCTTTCCTGCAGGAGCACAACGCTCCTCTTCCAAATGACTTACTTCTTGCTCTCCTGTGTAAAGCTATCACCAGGGGGCGCAGTTACACATGAGAGATGTAGAGCTCCTACGTGTAATGCGGCGTCTGCTCACTAGATGTCACCAGTATCTAGACGGGGATGTAACAGAATGGTCGTACATGCCAAGAGTCAGAGTCGGGAGGTCACATCGGTGCAAAGGAGGGAGAGGAGCCAAAGTCACGTGGAAGCCTAAGGTCGGTAGCCAGGAGGTAATGTCAGATACAGATGGGGAGCAGAACCGTAGTCAGAGAGCAAGCCGGGGTCAGAAGCCGAAGGGGAAGGTCAGTACAAAAGGGGGGAAGCGGGACTGAGGAAACAAGACAAGCGGAGGGTCAGGAAGTCAGGTAGCACAGACAAGATGGACGGAGCGGTGGACAGGGAGATGAGTCGGCATAGCGGGACAAGGATTAGAATGAACTCATATGAACCAGAAACACACCCTGCAGAGCAGGAACTATCACTGACAACGTTCACGGTGGAAACAGCCTAAAGATAAAGAAAGGCAATTACGGGAACGAGGCACCAAACAAGCCCCACCCATCGGCAAGGACCCAGGAATACAAACAACCAAGTAATAGACAAAACCCAATGACTCTGCAAGGAGATGAGCCAAAGGTGATTCATGACATCCTGCTTATTCGACAGCTTGGGACAGAAGCATGGTTTTGCCAAAACTGTGCACTAATTCTGAAAGTAAAGGCAACTTTGCCTCTGGAGTATCAAAGGAGCATAGTGGCCCTCTCACAGGGACTGGATGACAGGACCAGGACACCTAAGCTGACCCTCTGACTGTGGACCCTGCACTGTCCCTCAGCTCAGAGGTACGCTTGATAGTAGCGAGGTCTGAGTCACCAGCGTGTCCCTAACTACTGTTCAAGCAACAAACACAAACGGGAGAAACCAAAACTCATACACACGGCAATCAAACACAAAGAAGCGACTAAATGTGCATAGGGGAAAACAACATAAAAGGGGGGAAGTAACAGACAACTGGGAAACTACAACACCATACCATAAACACCTCACCAATGCTGCAGTCGATACAGCAAGTAGCAGAGAGAGTTTCTCCAGCTCCTTACACATCCTGGACAACCTTCCAAATGATTGAAACTAACCGGCGCCCTCTTCGACTTTTTATGAAATTATGATCCTGAGAATATGCCGTTAAAGCCCCCACACGTCTTCCTTAGGTTCCTATCTCAAAACCCTATAGGTCACCACGTACAATGAGATTTTATTCTAAATATCACACAATTATTGGACAATAGATCAAGTTGCCAATCACCAGAATCAGAATTCTCTTCTCAGTTGATGTTTCGCCCGCAGTCTCAATTTGTGTTCCCACGGTGGTGATGTTGACCTGCACTGTGGTTCTCCGGTCCTGATTAAGTACTATAAATCTTTTATGTCGGTAAGTACAGAAGATATCTGGAAAGACGATACTGTTAAAAACAAGAGAAAATTGATGATTGTTGGGCAATTGAGTGTACAAAGGTTGCTCTACGATGAGAAGGTTTGAGGCGAGGTGAGAATTTGATTGACAGAAGAAGCCTGGAGGAGATTTAGAGAAAGGCATGTCTTTACCTGGCTGAGAAGACACAAACATGTTATTGTCGCCATTACAAACTATTTTTCAGCTTAAGATGACAGGGCTTTTCACTTTCTAGCTTTAAGTTTCACGTCACAGATTGTGATAGCACTTGGAAGGCGTAAGTGACACCTCAAGCAATATCTGGAGTTCTGAAGACCCGCTGGACACCGTCGTAAAGAACATCTCCATGTTGTTTTCATGTCAGCTGTCTACGCACAAAGGCAAAGATTAAGAAGAAATTAGCTGTACTTTAAGCTTTAAGTCTGGGTTATCCCTCTAATTTGCTACTATGCTGATTATATAAAGAATAGATGTAGTCCACAGATTATATTGTCAGAGATGTTCTACTAATATATATTGAAATCCCAATGCTTACATAGACTTATACTATGTTTACAAGGTCATTTCATCCTTGCAAAAGCTACAACAGCCTGCACTGAAATGTATTAAGATTGTATGAGGGTGCATATGTTCTACAGTAAAATGATCCCTTGACAAAGCAATAAGCGAAACGTGTGTCAGGGCATGGAGAGCATTATAGAAGTTCGGTAATTATTTGTTATATAGTGTTTAATCTGCCATGTTTTCATTTATTTTGCATTTGGATGTTCAGTTATTTAATTATATAACTTTATATAATTGTTATTTGTTAGTGTGTAACAAAAAGGAGACAGCTGCACTCTGTAGTGCTAAGATATGTATATCAATGAATATGGGAATATAGACATGCATTACTGCTATGAAAAACATGTAAAAGTTGAGATACTTATCACACAAAAATGGCCAGTTTTATTAGAGCCCAAAGCCAACGGCAAGGCAACTTCTTTTTATTTGCTCCCTGTCAAACTGATGCCTTTCCTTGGGGTAAAAAACCTACAATTTATGGGCGGACAGGAACCTGCAAATGGAGAATTAAAATAGCCTGAGGCTGAAGAGCAGGAGTGCTCAATCAGAAGGCATGACCCTGTAATGTAAGAAAAAGACTGGTAGCATTTCCTACTGTGATGTGCATAGTGTGATGCTAGTCACTAGGTGGCACAACATACTACTTGCGTGCAATGTGAACAGAGAGGTAGTCAATCATGCTGGAAGCAGGAGGACACAACAGGACACAGGGAGCAGGCAGAGACGAGATCAAGATACAGGCCGAGGGTCAGGATTCCAGGAGAGTACATATAGGATACAGGGAGCAGGAGGAGACATTGGCAGGAGAAGATCCGAGGTCAGAAGCCAGGAAGTAATGACAAGGTCAGGGGGGCGGGCAGAGCAGAGTCAACTACAGTCCAGGGTTGAGAAGCCAAGATCAGATAACTGTACACAAACCAGAGCCAAGAGTACTTACTGGAACCAGGAATTAGAACTGGCGACGTTCCGCGTGAGCATGGTCCCTAATGAAGCAGAGCAATCACCCGGAACGAGGAGCATCTGAGAAAGCCCCTCCCAGCACCAGCGTAGGACCCACTGCTGTCCATGGGAGCTGAAGACAAACAGCAGAGCATCTAAATCTGCAAAACGCTCTGTGCAACAGAACAGGCAAGTACCGGCTCTGCTGGAGAGCATGGCAGAACATAACAGAGTACAAGATGCTCCACACATCAGAACTGTGTGGAGAACTGTGTAATGAGACCAGGTGCAGACTGAGCATGGAACATTGTAACAAAAAGGAGACAGTTGCACTCTGCAGTGCTAAGATATGTGTAACAATGAATATGGGAATATAGACATGCATTACTGCTATGAAAAACAAGTAAAATTTGAGATACTTAGCACACAAAATGGCCAGTTTTATGTGAGCCCAACAGCCAACAACAAGGTGAGCTCTTTTTGCTTGGGTCCCTATCAAACTAATGACTCTCTTTGGGTTAAAAAAACTTATGAGTGGACAGGAACCTGCAAATGGAGATTAAAATCGCCTAAGGCTGAAGAGCAGGAGTGCTCAATCAGAAGGCATGACCCTGTAATCTAAGAGAAAGACTGATGGCACTGCCTACCTTTCTAGTGTGAACAGGTGCAAACTGAACATGAAAATAGTAACAAGAAGGAGACAGTTGCACTCTGTAGGGCTAAGATATGTGTAACAATGAATCTGGGAATATAGACATGCATTACTGCTATGAAAAACATGTAAAAATTGAAATACTTAGCACACAAAAATGGCCAGTTTTATGTGAGCCCAACAGCCAACATCAAGGCAACCTCTTTTAATTGGGTCTATATCAATATAATGCCTCTCTTTGGACTTGTTACTGTTTCATGTCCAGTTTTCACCTGTTCACATTAGAAAGGTATGATGTTCCGTCAGGCTTTTTCTTAAATTCATTAGTGTGTATTATAAAGTAATTTTGCAGATGTAGGATTTTATTGTCTCATTATTATGGATTTATCCCAATATGTCCTATGATATGTCTATTTTGTTGCCTTATCAATTTGTGATTAATTTTCTGGAGAAGAAGTGGTTCAATGACAATGAAGTAGAGAAGCTGGATTGTCCCCACAGACTCCAGATCTCAACCCAATCCAACACTTATGGGTAGAAATGAAGAAAGAGCTGTATACAAACCCAAATGAGCAGACCAGAAGACCTGGAGGAGGAGACCTGGGTTCAGATTTTGGTGGACACATGCGTGAATCTGATCGAGAGCCCAGAAGAAGTCAGGCAGTGTTGAAAGCCAAAGGTGGACTTTGAAAATACTAACAAAATAATTAAAATTACAATTTATATTTTTAGAAGCAAAACAGTAACAATGCAGTCACATGACAAGAATCTGCATAACTAATCATATGCCAAATAACTGCAAGTCACATTTATGTATGAGATAGCCAAGATGGTTGACTATAAAACAAAGGTCGTCTCACACTCAAAGCTGTAGAGGATGTAGAGATATGGAGCCTGAAAGTCAGAAGTTCAAAACATTGTTACCCTTTTGCTCCTAACTTCACGCAAAACTCAAAAAATGGCCAGGACAAAATTGTCATGGTGATGCTCGTTCAAGTAACTTCTCTGACCTAAGATTATTCTTGTCTCTAAAATTAGTCATTAATTCTACATGTCTGATGAATGTGTCCGGGCCTGTCGGGGGGTTTATCGCAGCCTTCATGTCCAGGTTATACTTCCATTGAACCTTCAAGATGTCTTGCATTCTTCATCGCACCTTCTCTTCCTTCTTTTTGATGTTAGCTAAAATTAATGTTTTTTTTTCTTTTTTTTTTCAGAAAGCTTCCAGTTCCTGTAGTCAGGTGCTTATTAAGTTAGCACAAAAAAAATGTTAGGATCGTTTGAGGCTATAGGATTGTTCTATTAGGAATGGTGGAGAGACGTCTGAGCCTTAAGGAAACAACCTGCACTGTAGAGTCTGTGTGTCCCGTCTTGCACGGCGTATATTGAGTCTATCACCCGTACAGAGGACGCCTGAGGATCCATATCTAATTGAATACATTACCTTAGAGGAATAATTGCTTAGGTATATTACAAGAAGATGTCCTCCTAACACAACGCTATGGCGTAGGGATGGGGACTTGTTTCTAAAATCATCATTCCCTGCTCAACAATAATACCAATATATATCGAAAATAGGCAAAAAATACCTGACTTAGACCTTACATATCATTTACTAACACTAATCCCCATATCAATAAATAAAAGCATAATTCTCATTTTTTCAGAGCATATAAATCTAAAAAAAAACCCTCCAACTTCCAAAAAAATTAAGCTTTGATATTTATGAGTCTTTTGGGTTGATTGAGAACATAGTAGTTGATCAATAATAAAAAAAATCCTCTAAAATACAACTTGCCTAATAATTCTGCACCCAGTGTAGTTCGGGAATCCAGGAGGCGGGGCTTCCACAGGGGAAGTTAGGAGCCATCTCACACACAACTGGCAGTTAGCACCGGACAGCATCTGAGTGAGGTCGGACTCAGGAACAAGCAAGCAAAGACACGGATAGTTTGGGAGTTATCTGGAGCTGGAGGCTCAACCCAGGTTCATAGGAAAGAAGGGGGATCCCAGGGTTCGCGGGGAGTGCAGAAGGCACCGTGACCCGTTCCACTGCCCAGGAGCTGGGGTGGAGGGAAACCGTCGAAAGGAGACGCACGAAAGGGAAAACACCAGCCTCGACCTCCGAAGTATCCAGGATCGGCTTGAGCACATCACAGCGTAGCGCAGTGCTCCAACGGCAGTGTGTTTCTGACTCACCCCAAGGCTATGGGGCTCGGTCCCGGGCCGTATATTTAGAGGGACAGTTCACTGGGTGGCCATTGCTCGGTTCCGTGACCCTGGGGGTCGCTTGAAAGGGGTTATATAAAGGGGAATAGTAATAAAGGTTTTGTCATGACGCCACTTGAGGGTTCCGGCTAGGTAGATGGAGCCACCGCTTCACAGTCTCTCGCCGCTGGGGCTGATGTTAATGGCAGCCTGGATGTTGGTCCCTCCGCAGTAGGGCCGGGCCCCAGGGTGTAGGTGATGGAGTTAGGCGCGGAAAGAAGGTAGACCACATAAGGGATTGCAGGTTAACTGCTTCCTTTACTTACAGCGTTGTTATGGCTTGCGACCCGAAGTCTAGTCCTCACCACTGGTCCCCTTGGTCCCAGTGCCGGTGTGGTAACCTGGGGACTTCTTTCCCCTGCACCTGTCTCTAGTTGGTGGGTCCCCATGGCTTGGAGCGTCTGGGGGTACCCTCCTGGTAGTCTCTCAGTCTTTAGTCCGTGTAGGGTCGATGTTAGGTTCCGGTCCCTGGTTCTCTCGTAACTGCTGGTGCCCCTGGACTTTACAGTCAGTGAAAATACTTCTTTATTTCTTACATTAAAAGTCCATCACTAAAGGAATCCAGCAGAAACAAGGTAAATAATCATCCTATTTTACCCAACGCGTTTCGACGTAATCAATTGTCATAGAGTCTTATTCTATGAATAACACTCTGTCAATTGATTTTGTCGAAACGCGTTGGTTGAAATAGGATGATTATTTACCTTGTATCAGCTGAATTCCATTAGTGATGAACTTCTAATGTAAGAAATAAAGAAGTATTTTTATCTATAATGTGCCTGTGATCCGCTGGATATTTTGCCTTTCTATTTGAACTGTGAATGTCCTTACCTGGGATCATCCGTGCAGGATCAAGTGGATCACTCCTATATGTATTTCATGCGGTGAGCTGGTTTTTTGTTTGTTTACGGTCAGTGAGGTCCTGGATGGTCCCCTCACTGTGCAGATTTTATCAGGTCTGCCTGGCCTAGGGCTCTGTAGCCCGTCGGTGCTATGGTTCTGAGAGTACTCCACCGTACTCCTTCGGCAACCGCATGCCTGGGCCTGACAGGTCACTGTTACACACTCCCATCAATACGGTTACGTCCATCTCCTTTCACTTCCATTTACTGACTGTCTGACCCCTCCTCCCTGTTTGTCGTCTAGTTGGCTGAATCGGCTTCACCCCTAGGTGGCCATCCTTTGGGTCCCAAAGCTAGTCTGTCACCAGTCCTTGGGGAAGGGAAAAACAAGGATTATATTTCTTTTTTGGTGTTACCAGCACTGGTCTTCTGGGTCCTTGGGGGTAGGCCCTGCATCTTTGAAAGGATGCAGTTCCTTGTAGTTCCTGATGGCTTCAGAGGCGCTACATTTTCAATGAGAAAAAGATCTTAAACTGCACCCTCTGTGTCGTCCCATCACTGCTGGCGCTCCCAACCTCGCGCCCCTCTGCCATATGTGACTACTACCACCATCATCCTCCCTGGGGCCTGAGCGCTGCCTGTGGAGAGCTGTACCATCCGACCTGTGTTGTCATCCGCCCCAGCAGAGAAGTCCCACAGCAGCGGCTGATATTGGCCGCACACCACAGGTGGCATCACAAACAACTACTCCCATCATCCCCATCCCCTGCTTTATTAACACCGCCGGGGTCATGGAATCGGGCAAGACCACCGCGGCAACCTAGGAGAAGCACCGCGGCCCAGTGATGGGTAACCTCAGACCCTGTGGGCGCGTCATATACCTGGAGAGGGACAGTATATACCAGGAGGGGCCCAGGAGAGGAACATATATACCAGAGGGGAGCAGTATATACCAAGAGAGGCTCAGGAAGTGGACAGTATATACCAGGTGGGGGATAGTATATACCAGGATGGGGGACATACCAGGATGGGGGATATATTTACCAGGAAAGAGCCCAAGATGGGGTACATTACAACAGGATGGGGGACATTAATACATAATGGGGGGAGGGCAACTTGTATGTCTTTATAGAATTTAGAATGATAAAAATGTATACATAGATATACAAGCATCTGACCAATATACCGGAATGGGGGGGGCAGGTCCGAATTTTGCACCGGGGCCCAACAAACTCTTGTTATGCCACTGCCCACAGCCTTTGATATCTAAACAGCTGGCAACAAAAGTGAGTACACCAGTGACTCACCAGTGGACCTACAAAAAGCAGCCAGAGGAGAAAATTAATAAAAAGGGAACAACCCCTTTAAGAACTTGGAACAGTGTAATAAGTATTTGAAATCTCCATTAGGAAGACTTTTTTCCAGTGATGTAAGACATTTCTCATATTTATTCTTGTACAAATCTTGCTAATCCAAGACAAAACAGCAATTTAATTTAATTATAGAGTCAATTAGGCGATGAATTAGCATATGGCGAGGAAGAATTTGAGATAACGTGTCTGTTTTGAGATATCTTATTGGGGAAACTAAATCAATCATTTATGAACAGCTGTTCTGTTAAATATTAGGAAATATATTATTTGGAGCTCAAAGGAAGAGTCAATTGAAAGCAATGATGAAAGAGACAGCGCTCCGCTATATGCTTCCTCCTCCATCATTCTACCGCTACGTCTGAGATCTGACTGCTCAGCGCAGCGGACGGGATGACGTCACTGAACTACGCCCCTGTACAGAGCAGTGAAGAGACTGGAGCTGCAGGGGACCGAGGAGAGGTGAGAATTTATTTATTTATAAATCAATGAGTAGCCTGCTAGAGGACTATGGTGATGCATTACAATATAAGACTACGTGGGGTGCATTATACTATATGGGGGACTATGGGGTGTGCATGATACTATTATAAGGACTATGGTGGTTGCATTATGGAGGACTAGTGGAGAACAGTATAATATATCAGGACTATGTGAGTGCATTATAATATATGGATGAATAATATATGGAGGACTATGGGGGTGCATTATAATATATGGATGAATAACATATGGAGGACTATGGGGGTGCTTTAAACTATTTGGAAGACTATGGGAGGTGCATTATACTATTTTGAGGATAATGGATCTACATTATAATATACTAGCTGCACTACCCGGCTTCGCCCAGGTTAATAACTGCTGTTAACAAAATAGAATGTATTAACAAAAAATTATTCTGCACACAAAAACCACAAAACAAATAGAAATGTAATTATTAAAAGGCAAAAACTAAGCTAATAGAAGCATTTCACAACATATATTTTAACACCACAGATATTCCATACAGATTTAACTAAATTGGCCAAGTAATGTGCTCCGTCTGTCTCTTTCCAGGTCTGTCTCTTTCCAGGTCTGTCTCTTTCCCCGACTGTCTCTTTCCAGGTCTGTCTCTTTCCCCGTCTGTCTCTTTCCTCGTCTGCCTGTCTCTGTCTGTCTCTTTCTTTGTCTGTCTCTATCTTTCTGTTTCTTTCCCCATCTGTCTCTTTCTAGGTCTGTCTCTTTCCCAGGTCTGTTTCTTTCCCCGTCTGTCTCCCAGTCTCTTTGTCTGTGTCTTTTCCTGTCTGTCTCTTTCCCTTTCTGCCTGTCTCTGTCTGTCTCTTTCCTTGTCTGTCTCTATTTGTCTGTCTCTTTCCCCATCTGTCTCTATCAAGGTCTGTGTCTTTCCCCATATATCTTTGTCTGTCTCTCTGGCTGTCTCCTCCTTCCCTGTCTGCCTGTCTCTGTCCCTATCTGCATGTCTGTCTGTCTCTTTCCCCATCTGTCTCTTTCCCCATCTGTCTCTTTCCCCTTCTGTCTCTTTCCCCGTCTGTCTTATTCCAGGTCTGTCTCTTTCCAGGTCTTTCTCTTTCCAGATCTGTCTCTGTCTGTCTCTTTCACTGTCTGTCTCTGTCTATCTCTTTCACCGTTTGTCTCTGTCTGTCTCTTTCACTGTCTGTCTCTATCTTTCTGTCTTTTTCCCTGTCTGTCTCTCTGTCTGTCTCTCTGTCTCTCTGTCTGTCTCTCTGTCTGTCTCTCTGTCTGTCTCTCTCTATCTGTCTCCCCACCGACATCTTATTACCTCACATATAAGCTTCTTATACTATGAATGTCTTTTGTTCCTATAGCAACCAATCACAGCTCCTACTAATAACCTGTAGTTCCAGGCTCCATTTACTTTAATGGAGGCATGTTTTTTGGAGAGTAACTGGAAAGTGCGGGGTTAAATTTTCCTGTCAAAACATAGTCTACGACGTTCCCTGAGTCACATGAGGTGTCTGTGCAAAATTTCGTGATTGTAAATGCAACAGTTTCACTTTTTCCCCATTATGTAGATAGGGGCAAAATTGATTGGTAAATTGTAACGCGCGGGGTTAAAATTTCACCTCACTACATAGTCTATGACGCTCTCGGGGTCCAGACGTGTGAGTGTGCAAAATTTTGTGGCTGTAGCTGCGATGGTGCAGATGTCAATCCCAGACATATATTCATACATACATACACGCATTCAGCTTTATATATTATTGCTGTAGCACCCGGCACTGCCCGGGATATCAACTGTCTCTCTGTTTCTCTCCCATTCTCTGTCTGTCTCCCCCTCTGTGTATATCTCTCTGTCTCTCTCTCTAGCTCTTTGTCTGTCTGTCTCTTTCCCTGTCTGTCTCTGACTGTCTCTGTCTCTGACTGTCTCTCTCTTTCTCCGTCTGTCTCAATCTCTTTTCCTGTCTGTCTGTCTATCTCTGTCACTTTCCTTGTCTGTCTCTTTCCCTGTCTGTCTCTTTCCCTCTCTTTCCCTCTCTTTCCCTGTCTCTTTCCCTCTCTTTCCCTGTCTGTCTCTTTCCCTCTTTCCCTCTGTCTCTTTCCCTGTGTCTATCTCTTTGTCTGTCTCTTTACTTGTATTTGTCTGTCTCTTACCCTGTCTGTCTCTTTCCCTCTCTTTCCCTGTCTGTCTGTTACTCTGTGTCTGTCTCTGTCTCTTTGTCTGTGTCTGTCTCTTTACCTGTCTGTGTCTCTTAACCTGTCTCTCTCTTTCCCTCTCTTTCCCTGTCTGTCTCTTTCCCTGTCAGTCTGTCTCTTTGTCTGTCTCTTTGTGTCTGTCTCTTTCCCTGTCAGTCTGTCTCTTTGTCTGTGTTTGTCTCTTTGTGTCTGTCTCTTACCCTGTCTATGTCTGTTTCTTAACCTATGTCTACCTCTTTTCCTGTCTGTGTCTGTCTCTTTCCCTGGCTGCATTGTGACACGCCAACATTTAATTTAAGGGCGTGGCTGCGCATTCTTCTGAAGTTCTGGCTGCACTGTGGCTCCCAGCTCCATTCGCTTTAATGGAGGTAGGTTTTTTGGTGAATAACTGTAAAGCGCGGGGTTAAAATTTCCCCTCAAAGCATAGCCTATGACACTCTCGGGGTCCAGAAGTGTGAGTGTGCAAAATTTTGTGGCTGTAGCTGCGACGGTGCAGATGCCTATCCCGGACATACATACACACACACACACACACACACACACACACATACATACACACATTCAGCTTTATGGAAGTGCATTATACTATGTGGAGGACTCTGGGGTGCATTACAATACATGGAAGACTATGGGGTGCATTACAATATATTCCTCCAAATATTACAATAGCCCTCCAAATATTATAATGACCCCATATAGTCTTCTATATAGTATAATGGCTCCCACAAAACCCCCCATGTAGTATAATTCCCCTCCATAGTCCTCCATATAGTAAAATGTGTCCCACATAGTCCTCCATATAGCAGTCCCATATTGCTTTGCATATAGTATAATGCACCCCCATAGTCCTCCATATAGTATAATGGGCCTCACATAGCCCTCCATATAGTATAATGCACTCTCCACAGTATAATGCACCCCACAGCCACACATACAGTATAATGCACCCCATAGTGTTCCATATAGTATAGTGGACCCCCTAGTACTCTATACAGTATAATGCACACCCCATAACCCTCCATATAGTATAATGCACACCCATAATCCTCTATATAGAATAATGCACACCACACAGATCTCTATCTATGATAATGCACTCTGTATAGTCCTCCATATAGTATATTGGACCCTCATAGTCTTCCATATCATATAGTACACTCCTCATAGTTATCAATTTAGTATTAGGCACCCTGTAGTCTTCAATACAGTATAATAAACTGATCATAATCCTCCATAAAGTATAATGCACCCCATAGTCCTCCATTTACGATAGTATAATGCACACACCATAGGCATCAATATAGAATAATGCAACCCCTGTAGTCCTCTATATAGTATAATGTACCCCATAATTCTCCAGATAATATTATGCACACCCCCTATAGTTCTCTAGATAGTACAATACACCCCATACTCCTCCATATAGTATAATGCACCACATAGTCCTCCATATAGTATAATGCACCCCTAAATAAATACCCATTTCTCCCATTCAACCTCTGCTTCAGTCTTCGTGGTGAGCGTTTTGCAGCTTTCCACATCTCGGCCCAATGGATGCTCTATAGTGACGTCATCACGCCTGCGGCCCAGAGACGTCAGATCTCAGAAGTCAGTGGGAGAATGATGGAGGAGGGAGTGGTGAACTTTCTTTTTCATCCATGATTTCAACTGTATCACCATATAGAATGCAGATACAGTTGGCATATGTGATGATGGGTGGTAGGAGCTCGGTGCCAGCACTGGCACTTTGCCCCCCTGACTCATGGACCCCTCAGTGGCCATGTGGTCCTCGCCATTGGCAGTGAACCACTGGCTAGTCATAGAATGATAATGCCAGCTAGTTGGGTGCTTGCAGCTGGATTCAATAATGTATCAATGTGATGTGAGAATACTGAATGGGGTAAGGTGGTAACCCCTGGATGTAGGAATGTTGCCTATAATGGAGGGCGGCACAACGTCTTGGTGCAATTTTGGCGGAAAGCTTTAGCTGTCAATATACCAGTAATGGGGGCTCTTGGTGTCTCTACTATGGGGGAAAGAACATTGGATGTCACTTCTTTACAACTCTGGATGTTGCTCTTGACCATCTCCTCGAAGGTGAATATGGCACTTGAGGTAAGGAAGGTTGGGGACCACCACTTCAAAGATTAGAAGCCCATGAAGGCAGGGTCCCCTTACTTTACTTACTAGACCCAATGTTGTCTAATCTCACATGCCCGATGCCATCTGAGATGATTCCATGTACTGCAGGAATATTTGTGTAGCCTATGTTATACCTGGTATTCCTCCTTCACTATATTCTTGCACTAAAGGAAATAGCGATACAATATAAGGCAATGTAGAACCAAGAGCGACCACATCCACAATAAACTCCATAGAGAAATTACTACACCAATTAGCAGTATAGCGGGTACCTTGTAAAAAGAATATGAATACTTAAATCTATGGATACATTATTGTAACATAATAATGCTAAGGGAATAACCGTTTTAATAAGTTTGCATACGATAGTACCGTACGTAAGGGTTTAAAGAAGCTCAAGACATAAAGTCGTCGCTTCCAAAAGTGCAACTGATAATATCATTCACACAAATGTATCCAAATATCTTACGAGATTCCCAGAGCTAGAGCCATGGGAGACTTAAAGTTTATGTAAAAACACTTAAATGATGTAAAAGAGAAAAATAAGTGATATCCAAGTTATCGATTTCCAACCAATCCTATTCTGAGGATTCCTGGGTTCCCCGCCGGTCTCTGTATTTTCTGCTCCATCTAGATGACCGTTGCACCCGACAGAGTTGCCAACTTGACTTTTTATTTTGTCTGGACAGCTTGTCGTAAAATCACAGACAGATAATATTTTTTACAAACACATTAGCCAGACACTGTGTCTACACTCACACGGTGTCTGGCTCAAAACTCGCCGAGTGTCAGGACTACTTCTGACGCTGTTCACACAGCAGAGTCAGACACTCCACACGATGCTGCTTTTGAGTTGCACAGACAGGCTCGGACTTCGACCAGCTGTGCTCTTGTTAGTAATTGGGCTTGCAGGAGTTATTTTCTGCTAGCCTGTGGATTGCTACTTGAGTCACATGTCGCAGGAGACCTATCACAGTTGTCTCCGCCCTTTTTAAGATGGTGGAGCCTGTTCTCCCATGCCTATTATGGCTTTATGTGATTCCAGTCCTTGTGCTTTGTTATACCGTATTTGTCTTTTTCTGTATGCTTTTATTGATACCTTCAGGTGCTATGTCTTATTTGTCTATTTTTAATCACTTGTTTGTTGTCTTGTATCACCTTTTTTCAATAAAGGGTCATTACAAATTTGGTATATTTGATTTGTTTATTGCTCAATTTTGGATACTTTTTATAGGTGAGTTACTTTCTGCTAGCCTGTGGATTGCTGCTTGAGTCACATGTTGTTGGAGACCTATCACAGTCACCTCCGTCTTTTTTAAGATGGTGGAGCCTGTTCTCCCATGCCGATGATAGCTTTTGCAATCCTGGTTCTTGTGCTGTTATCCTATTTCTGGGGAACTTCTGTTTGCTGTTTGGTGTGTTGTGGAAATACTCTTGTTGTCTAATTACTTCCTCCCTTCCTTTAGTTTCCTTCTGATCACATACTTTCTATACATCTGTGAGTGATTGCTATGAGTTTGAGTATTGGTTTTCCCCCGTCTGTTTATTTGAGTGGAATTAACCACTACTGTGTCACGTATGGACTTGGGGAAGGTCCAGCATGCAGCAAGATGCACAACAACAAGGGGTACACCAAGAACAAACAAGGGGTACACCGGGGACACATAAATAACAGTGGTCCCTGGTGCTAGTGAGGAAGAAGATGGGCACCTCTTGCTCTCACCTGCAACTGCACCCTACATTCCTAGCCAGTCCCTATACAAGTTCTTCACCTGTCGCCAAGCAGGATACCTGAAGCCCTGAGAGTCCCTGCAGTAAACCCTGGCTAGTGAGTGGGAAAGTAAGGATCAATAGTCCCACCACTGCACTATTACAGCATGAAGGGGATGGCACAACAGACAGGGGAAACAACAAAGGTTAAATCCCAGCTTCATGGCTGCAGTCAGATACCAGAACTGCTGCCTACACCGCTTCACTGCAACAAGAGCTTCAGCAGCTCTTTCCACCTCGAGGCCTAGGTTCATAATGAGTCAGAATAACCTGAGACCTCTTCTGGGAGATGTGGCCATATATAGAGGAAGGGAGTGGTCACCAACCGGATGCACCTGAGGCCTGTAGTCAGAAGCTGCTGCAAAGCAAAACTGACATTAACCTTTTCACCACTAAAGGAAAGGGAATATGCCTAATATGAGGAGTCTCAGATGAGAGACTCTGACCAAATCCTGTTACAAGTCTCTAATGAAAGAAAGATGTCTGTGACATACTGTCCCATCCTTCTCCTGGGTGGACGGAGGGGAACCACTAGACCAGAGTTGTTCAGGAGCTAGGGTAAGGAAGGTGGTTCAAACATCGTCACCTTCAGACGTATCTTCGGGATCAGGGTGAGCGAGGGTTTCCCTAGCCTGAGGGCCAGTTTAGGCTCCCCTGTTCCTAGTGATCCTATCACACCCCATGACATCTACAGCCCATAATTCTGATATGAAGATATTACGTGTATACAATCACTGGTCTTAGCATTGACCAGTGCACCTCTGCTGTGGTTAGTGATTGGCTGAAGCAGTCACATCAACCTAGATGGTGGTGGACCAGTAAGGTAAATATTACTATTTTAAATATTTTATACCAATTTAGAGCATTTTTTAACATTTTAATCCAGATGACTCCTCTAAATGACACAGAAATTGAAGAACTGATGGTAATAAATACTTTTAGGTTAGAGGTGTGCATGAGTGACCTCTTTAATAAGTTGGCTTTGCGTCACCCTATTTTTAGCTACGTACACACAGAGGCTTTTTAAATGATTTTAAAGTGAATCCACTTGAAAAACTTCACATCATTGAGTATTCAAAGCCTATATCATGGGATTTTCATTAGGACTTTATGGCACCCCAATTCAAGAAAGACATCGATATATTGGAGCAAGTCCAGAGAAGAGCAACCAAGATGGTAGAAGGTCTGCAAACCATGTCATGTGAAGAACGGCTAAAAGAACTAGGGATGTTTAGTTTGAAAAAGAGAAGGCTGAGAGGACACTTAATAGCGGTCTACAAATATCTGAAAGGTAGTCACAGTACAGAGGGAACTACCCTATTCTCATTAGCACAAGGAAGTATAAGAAGCAATGGGATGAAACTAAAAAGGAGATTCAGATTAGACATTAAGAAAAACTTTCTGACAGTGAGGGCAGTCAGAGAGCGGAACAGGAGACCACGGGAGGTGGTGAGCTCTCCATCAATGGAAATCTTCAAGCAGAAACTGGATAAACATAAAGCTGGGATGATTTAGGAAACCTGCACTCGCAGGGGGTTGGACCCGATGGCTCTTGAGGTCCCTTCCAACTCTTCCATTCTATGATTCTATGATTCTTTGACTTTAAAAGAGTTTTTTTCTAAAGTTTAATCTTCGGGAGCACACCACTCCCCTGCCTCTCAGCTTCCTGTTTGCCGGTGCCACTGCGCGACTATGCCTCCTGTCAGGGCCGTATTTACCATTAGGCACCCGTGGTCCCGTGCCTAGGGCGGCAGGATGCAGGGGGCGGCACCTTCTAGCAGTAAAAAAAAAAAAAAAAAAAAAAAAAAAAAATTTTTTTTTTTTTTTTTTATACACATTCATTAAATCCGCTGTATTTTCGGAGGGGGGAGGGGGGAGAGGCGCACCTTTATTTGTTTGTATCCACGTCAATTAAGACGCGAATGCAGACAAACTGCAGCGGCCGGGCACAGAGAGCTGATTGACCCCGGAACTGCCGGCGCCTGCACTTCCGGGGTCACAGGCGCGCCAATCAGCTCCTTCCTGAGGCTGATGCTGGGGGAGGCTGATGCTGGGGAGGCTGGGAGGAGGGGAGGGAGGCTGATGCTGGGGGAGGCTGGGAGGAGAGAGGCTGATGCTGAGGGAGGCTGATGCTGGGGGAGGCTGGGAGGAGAGAGGCTGATGCTGAGGGAGGCTGATGCTGGGGGAGGCTGGGAGGAGAGAGGCTGATGCTGGGGGAGGCTGGTGCTGGGGAAGGATGATGCTGGGGGAGGCTGGGAGGAGGGAGGCTGATGCTGGGGGAGGCTGGGAGGAGGGAGGCTGATGCTGAGGGAGGCTGATGCTGAGGGAGGCTGATGCTGAGGGAGGCTGATACTGGGGGAGGCTCGGAGGAGAGAGGCTGATGCTGAGGCAGGCTGATGCTGGGGGAGACTGGGAGGAGAGAGGCTGATGCTGGGGAGGCTGATGCTGGCGGAGGCTGATACTGGGGGAGGCTGGGAGGAGGGAGGCTGATGCTGAGGGAGGCTGATGCTGGGGGAGGCTGGGAGGAGGGAGGCTGATGCTGAGGGAGGCTGATGCTGGAGGAGGCTGGGAGGGGGGGAGTCTGGGAGGAGGGAGGCTGATGCTGAGGGAGGCTGATGCTGGGGGAGGCTGGAAGGAGAGAGGCTGATGCTGAGGGAGGGGGAGGCTGGGAGGAGAGAGGGGGAGGCTGGGAGGAGAGAGGCTGATACTGGGGGAGGCTGATGCTGGGAGAGTTTGGGAGGAGAGAGGCTGATGCTGGGGGAGGCTGGGAGGAGAGAGGCTGGTGCTGGGGGAGGCTGATGCTGGGGGAGGCTGGGAGGAGGGAGGCTGATGCTGGGGGAGGCTGGGAGGAGGGAGGCTGATGCTGAGGGAGGCTGGGAGGGGGAAGGCTGGGAGGAGGGAGGCTGATGCTGAGGGAGGCTGATGCTGGGGGAGGCTGGGAGGAAAGAGGCTGATGCTGAGGGAGGCTGATGCTGGAAGAGGCTGATGCTGCAGGAGGCTCGGAGGAGAGAGGCTGATGCTGAGGGAGGCTGATGCTGGGGGAGGCTGGGAGGAGAGAGGCTGATGCTGGGGGAGGCTGGGAGGAGGGAGGCTGATGCTGAGGGAGGCTGATGCTGGGGGAAGCTGGGAGGAGAGAGGCTGATGCTGGGGGAGGTTGGGAGGAAAGAGGCTGATGTTGAGGAAGGCTGATGCTGGGAGAGGTTGATGCTGCGGGAGGCTCGGAGGAGAGAGGCTGATGCTGAGGGAGGCTGATGCTGGGGGAGGCTGGGAGGAGAGAGGCTGATGCTGGGGGAGGCTAGGAGGGGGAGGCTTTTGCTGGGGGAGGCTGGGAGGGGGGAGGCTGATGCTGGGGGAGGCTTGGAGGAGGGAGGCTGATGCTGTGGGAGGCTGATGCTGGGGGAGGCTGGGAGGAGAGAGGCTGATGCTGGGGGAGGTTGATGCTGGGGGAGGCTGGGGGAGAGAGGTTGATGCTGGGGGAGAGGCTGCTGGTGAAGGCGGGGGAGAGCGACTGCTGCTGGGGGAATGGGAGAGAGGGGCCAATCCTAGAGACAGAGGACAAGGGTTGAGGGATAGTGCAATGACAAAATCGATGGCGGGGGAGTGTAAGGACTCAGAATGAGAGGGGGGCAGCATTGGGAGCTCATTATGGAGAAGGGGCAGCATGTGTGGGCTCAGAATGGAGTGGAGCAATGTAGGGGAGTCAATATCAAGAGTGGGGTAGTGTGTGTGTGTGTGTGTGTGTGTGTGTGAGGGGTGTCTCAGCATAAGCGTTAGTGTGGTGGTCTTAGGATGAGTGGGGCAGCATGGAGGTGTCATTATGAAAAAGAGGAAGGCAGAATTAGGAGCTCATGGAGAGGGGCAGCATGCATGGGACATTGTGAGGAGGGAACAGCATGCATGGGACATTGTGAGGAGGGAACAGCATGCATGGGAAACTGTGAGGAGGGAGCAGCATGCATGGGACACTGTGAGGAGGGGGCAGCATGCATGGGACACTGTGAGGAGGGGGCAGCATGCATGGGACATTGTGAGGAGGGGGCAGCATGCATGGGACATTGTGAGGACGGGGAAGCATGCATGGGACATTGTGAGGAGGGGGAAGCACGCATGGGACATTATGAGGGGGCAGCACGCATGGGACATTGTGAGGAGGGGGCAGCACGCATAGGACATTGTGAGGAGGGGGCAGCATGCATGGGACATTGTGAGGAGGGGGCAGCATGCATGGGAAACTGTGAGGAGGAAGCAGCATGCATGGGACATTGTGAGGAGGGGGCAGCATGCATGGGACATTGTGAGGAGGGGGCAGCATGCATGGGACACTGTGAGGAGGGGGCAGCATGCATGGGACATTATGAGGAGGGGGCAGCATGCATGGGACACTGTGAGGAGGGGGCAGCATGCATGGGACACTGTGAGGAGGGGGCAGCATGCATGGTACATTGGGAGGAGGGGGCAGAATGCATGGGACATTGTGAGGAGGGGGCAGCATGCATGAGACATTGTGAGGAGGGGGCAGCATGCATGGGACACTGTGAGGAGGGGTCAGCATGCATGGGACATTGTGAGGAGGGGGCAGCATGCATGGGACACTGTGAGGAAGGGGCAGCATGCATGGGACATTGGGAGGAGGGGGCAGCATGCATGGGACATTGTGAGGAGGGGGCAGCATGCATGGGACATTGTGAGGAAGGGGCAGCATGCATGGGACATTGGGAGGAGGGGGAAGCATGCATGGGACATTGTGAGGAGGGGGCAGCATGCATGGGACATTGTGAGGAGGGGGAAGCATGCATGGGACATTGTGAGGAGGGGGCAGCATGCATGGGACATTGGGAGGAGGGGGCAGCATGCATGGGACATTGGGAGGAGGGGGCAGCATGCATGGGACATTGTGAGGAGGGGGCAGCATGCATGGGACATTGGGAGGAGGGGGCAGCATGCATGGGACATTGTGAGGAAGGGGCAGCATGCATGGGACATTGTGAGGAGGGGGCAGCATGATGTGAGGTCAATGTGCAGATCATATTTCATAATTGAGGAAGGTGTGGTGGGTATAATTTATAAGGGAGGGCAGTGTGTAGTTTATTAGGGGCAGTGTGACAGTCACAGTATATAAGTGGGGACGGTTTGGTGGGAATATTTTATTTTATACTCATGCTATGTTTTGATGTGCCTGTGGTGATCCCCATTGGGGGGGGGGGGTTAGTGCCCTTCGTTTCTCATTGATACTTTTTCAAGTGTTTTACAGAGTAGATCTGCCTTAAACAGATGTCGTGTGTGAAAACTCAGTGTTACGTTGTCACTAAGGGGCGCGACCACTTAAAGTGCCTAGGGCAGCACTAAGGCAAAATACAGCCCTGCCTCCTGTCCTACAGCATCATTGGAGGACTGCAGGAACACAACAGCTGGCCAAGTCATGCTTTCCAATGATCCTGACCGCTTTAGATTAACCCTTGCAATATTTAGACTGCATTACTTACCGGTAAAATGGATGTGTGAATATCATGTGTTGTGCAAAATGCTCCCTGATGTTGTAGCGCCTGGTCCCACCAGACCCCGTGGGGGGCGCGCTCCCTCACATGTACCCAGTCCCAGCATGGCTCCCACTAGCACTCCCAGTCATAGCCCCAGGCAGCGACGGCGTTCCTCTTACCCGTCCCATGGCTCTGCAGGCGCTGCTCCTGCTCCCAGGCATGCTGCAGCCTCTTCCTGTCTCCCTTCCTTACACAGAGCTGCAGTAAGTGACTCTAGGCTGCGTGCGAGGCCACGCCCCCTTTCTAAAGCGGTATGCCCCGTTTTCTGGAAGTGACCTCAGAGGTCACCTGTTACCTATTGGGTATTTAGGTTCACCTCCCCCAGCAGCAGGCGCCCGAGCAACGCTTCCATTAGAGCCTTGCCCGTATCCAGACCCCTTGTGCTATTATCTGTTTTCTGTGCATTGTTACCTGGTTCTAATCTCTTGTCTCACCGTAGTGCCATCCGTACCATTCCGGCTGGGGACGTCACCGCTCATACCGACAGTGGACGTCACCATGCCCTACCTGCCGTAGACATTATCCGTGCCGTACCTGCGGCGGACGTCACCTGCTGTGAACATCTCCGGTGCAGTTTCCGTGTCCTGCCGGCTGTGGACGTCACAACCTTGCTACACCTGGCCCTACAGAGACTCCTACTACCGGTTCCTGGCTGCCGTGCATTTAGGCCTTCTGGGGAGGCGCCGCACAGTCCCTGTATAGGGGTTCGCTGCTGGTCGCCTTCTCAGGGGAGTCCGGTGCACGGTCCAGTGGGTCCACCTCCGGACGCTCGCCGCTCCTCGGTGAGCGTAACAGATGTGTGTATTCATTGGTATAGGTAGCTTTCCTGCTGGATTCATCTCTCTCAGTGTTGGACCCAGTAGGCACTCGCCTTCCACCCGGCTGCTGATCATCAGCATTATCTCGGTGCTGAAATACCGCTTCGTTCCTTGGACTGGTGCTGGTGTTATTTTCAGTTCATTCAAGCCTTGGTGGCAAGCAGTAGGCTTATACTCCAAACTTTGCTGAACCTCTACATGTGTTATCTGTAGATAAGTAGTTAATGCACTTTCCCCTTGTGTCCGCCTTGTTTCATCTATAGTGTTTAGTGGGGTTGACAAAGAGTTCATCCCATCTATTCCCTTTTTAGAGCCCAACACTAGGGATACCTAGGGTCAAGTATCCAGCTCAGTGCATAGATGCGGAACCTATCTAGGGTGGTGAGGGACCTCAGAGACCAGCAGTAGGTTTGGTCAGGGGTCACCATCTTCCCCTTCCGTAGATGCAGGGTTTCCCTTACCCTCCTTTTTGCCGTTCGCTTGGTAGTTCCCCGTACCTAGCATGACTACATCCAACAACTTCACCACAACAATAACGTGTTGGGTGCACCAAATAGTGACCTAGATGCAGAACCTATCTAGAGTGGAGAGGGACCTCAGAGACCAGCAGTAGGTTTGGTCAGGGGTCACCATCTTCCCCTTCCCTAGACATAGGGTTTCCCTTCCTTTCCCCTTCGCCATTTGCATGGTACTTCCCCATACCTAGCGTGACAGTTAGCTCCAGTGTCCTAAAGCGGGCTTTACACGTTACGATATACCAAACAATATGTCGTCGGGGTCACGTCGTAAGTGATGCACATCCGGCGCCGTTTGACATATCATAGCGTGTGACAGCTACGAGCGTCTGATAACGAGCAAAAATACCTTATCGTTGCTCGTTGACACGTCGCTCATTTTCTAAAAATCGCACATCCTTCTCTGCGCCGGTTGTTCATCGTTCCTGCGGCAGCACACATCGCTCTGTGTGACATCTCGGGAACGATGATCTGCATCTTACCTGCATCCCACCAGCAATGCGGAAGGAAGGAGGTGGGCGGGATGTTACGTCCCGCTCATCTCCGCCCCTCCGCTACTATTGGCCGGCCGCTGTGTGACGTCGCGGTGACGCCGAACGTCCCTCCCCCTTCAGGAAGAGGATGTTCGCCGCCCACAGCGAGGTCGTTTGGAAGGTAAGTGCGTGTGATGGGGCTTTACGACTTTGTGTGACATGGGCAACATGCGATCGCACCAGAAATTGAAGCATGTAAAGCAGCCTTTAGGCTTGCATGACATTTTTATGCCTCGTGAGCCCTCTAACCAATCAGCAGCCGCTATTAAGCTGATGTGCTCCCACTCGCTTCAGATGAACCTCAGAGGAAGTGACAGCGCACCAGCCCATCTCTGACTGGCTGCAAAGCTCTTGTACCATAAAAAAGTCAGGTGATCCTCAGGAGACTCAGCACCAACACTGCTGGAAGAGTTCTGATATGGGAGGTGAGTATAGGGTAATATAGTATTTAACAAGGGGCTGTCCAAGTAGTGGAGAACCCCTTTCCGGAGATGGTAAAAAGGAGTATTTCTACCATAGCCCTTATGTACATCAATGTAGTTTTATGTAATATGCATTTTACAAAGTTTTATCAGGAAATAGTTTAATAGTTGTTTAATTTTTGGGTTGTTTGGTGAAAGGTTTATTTTTTGGGAAAGGGGTTCGTTAAAAAACATGCCTGTAATAAGTATTTGATGTAATAGAAAGATCTACCTGCTAATTACTTATATTCCCCCAAATGGCACCTGACCTGAGAAGACTAACGGTCTTATTACATTCACCTTTACATTTTACAGCAATATTTTGCATTTGTGGTTTCCATGGAAAATATTAAATTTGGCTTCATTAAATCTGATGTTTTCACTTATAATTTTTGGAACACCAGGAGGAAAATAATGTTTAAAAAATAATTTTTTATTTTTTTACTAGCAAAGAAATTAACACGGCTGGGTGGCCTCAACCATATATTAAACATTAACCTATCCAGCAAAATGTGGAAAGAAGGGATTATATTGTGAAAGTCTGGCAGCGGTGTGAATGCGAAGAGCCATTTTCATTCATAGATTGAGGGGAAAAAATGGGTCAGTTATGTTCACGGGAAACCAAAAATGACGTTAAAAATTAAAAAAAATCAAGAAAAATTTAGTTTGAGATTTTTCACTTTGTAAGAAATTTGGCAGAAAAAAGGCATTAATCTTATTCTGGCTGAGAGGTTGGGGTTTTGCTAGTGAATGGGTTTAGCTTGGCTAGTTTACCATTGTAGACAGAACACGGGGGAAGTTTCCTGTTGCAGCAAGCTTCTTCACAGCCAAAAAATGGTTTGTGGAAAGGAGACATGATGTGTGCCCCCTGATATAAATATTGAAGTCAAAATTTGTTATGTAATATTTACATGCTGGTGGGAAAATGTCAGAAAAGATACAGGATGGGGCACATTATTACAAGGAGACAAGAATGGGGAACATTACTACAAGGGACAAGGATGAGGCACATTACTACAGGATGGGACATTACTACAAGGAGACCAGGACAGGCACAATACTACAGGGGACAAGGATGGGCACAATACTACAGGATTGGGCACATTACTACAGGAGACAAGGATAGGCACAATACTACAGGATGGGCACATTACTACAGGATGGGGCACATTACTACAAGGAGACAAGAATGGACACATTATTACAAGGGGACAAGAATGGTGCACATTACTACAGGAGACAAGGGTGGGGCACATTACTACAGGAGACAAGGATGGGGCACATTACTACAGGATGGGGCACATTACTACAGGATGGGGCACATTACTACAAGGAGACAAGAATGGACACATTATTACAAGGGGACAAGAATGTTGCACATTACTACAGGAGACAAGGATGGGGCACATTACCACAAGGAGAGAAGAATGGGTACATTACTACAAGATGGGGCACATTACTACAAGGATACAAGGATGGCGCACATTACTACAGGAGACAAGGATGGGGCACATTACTACAGGAGACAAGGATGGGGCACATTACTACAGGAGACAAGGGTGGGGCACATTACTACACGGGACAAGGATGGGCACAATACTACAAGGAGACAAGGGTGAGCACGTCACTACAAGGAGACAGGGATGGGCACAACACTACAAGGAGACAAGGATGGGCACATTACTATGAGGAGACAAGAATGGGCACATTACTACAAGGAGGCAAGGATGGGCCCATTACTACAAGGAGACAAGGATGGGCATATTACTACAAGGAGACAAGGATGGCACATTACAAAGTGGAAAAGTTGGGCACATTACGAGGGGACAAGGTTGGGCACATTATTACAAGGAGTCAAGGATGGGCACATTACAACAAGGGGACAAGGAAGGGCACATTACTACAAGATGGGGACAATGATAGGCACATTACTCAAGGAGACAAAGTCCCCACCCTGGATATGCCCCATCATAAGCCATGGACTTCCATAGCCCCCATCCTAGAAGTGTCCCCCACAGTCCCCACCCTGGATGTGCCCCATCCATCCTTCCTACAGTCCCCACCCACCATCCCCACAGCCCCAGTCCCTAATGTACACCTGCTTTGGCAAAACTAATTTGTATTTGGTCCTGCCAATAAAGCTTATTTGATTTGATTTGATTTGATTTGACAAAGATGGGCACATTACTACAAGCAGACAAGGGTGGGCACATTACAAGGTGACAAAGTTTGACACATTGTGAGGGGACAAGGTTGGGCACATTATTACAAGGAGACAAGGATGGACACATTACTACAAGGAGACAAGAATGGAAACATTACTACAAGTTGTTGACCAAAATTACTAGATAGTGCTAATTGTAAAATGATATCCCTCACAAGAAAGGGATAAAAGGTTAAAAAAATGTAAAAAAAAATTCAAAACAAAGCATGACATCTTTGTTTACCATTAAAAATGTTTTCTTATTTATCATCTAAAATAAACAAAAAAGTGCACATATGTTATCGCCACATCTCTAATGACCAAAGCTATAAAACTGGACCATAACCCATACGATGAATGTCATTTAAAGAAATAAAATAAAAAAGTGAAAAATGTTCAAAAAAGTGATCCAAAGTGTATAGAAAAAAAAAATATGGTATCACTGAAAATCTCACTTTGTCCTGCAAAATGTCACGCTATGTACGGTAGTACCAAGCGAACAGTGAAAGGGAAGGGAAACCCGGTGTCTAGGTAAGGGGAAGATGGTGACCCCTGACCAAACCTACTGCTGGTCCCTGGGGTTCCTCACCACCCTAGATAGGTTCTGCACCTATGCTCCGAGCCGGATACCTGACCCCAGGTAACCCTAGTGCTGGACTCTAAATAGGGAACGGGATGGATGAGCTCTTCGTCAACCCCACTAAACACTATAGAAGATACCAGGAGGGCACACAGGGGGAAATGCATTAACTACTTATCTACAGATGACTCAGGTAGAAGTTGAGCGATGTTTTCAGCAATGACACCACAGAGGAGTACAAGCCACCTGCTTGCAACCTAGGCTTTGTCAACCCCACAAAACACTACAGAAGACACAAGGAGGGCACACAGGGGGAAAATGCATGAACTACTTATCTACACATGACACAGGTAGACGTTCAGCAAAGTATTCAGCAACAATACCCCTGAGGAGTACAAGCCACCTTTTTGCAACCAAGGCTTGAATGAACTGACAATATCACCAGCACCAGTCCAAAGGAAGGGGTATTTAAGCACCAAGAGAATACTGATGATCAGTAGCTGGGTGGAAGGCGAGCTCCTGCTGGGTCCAAAAGGGGGGAGAGAGATCCAGCAGGAAATCTACCTATACCAATGAATACTGACAGCAGGAACAATGGAAAGTCAAGAAGCATTCTGTGCAGCCAAACACTGGGACCTTCATTGGCCAGAAACCACATGACTGACACAAAAAATGCTATGTGCAGTTCATATACCCAGTTGAGATTGAGATCCCTGTTTTAATCCCAACCTATCCCTCCTGCAGAAGCTATCCCTACACTTGTTCCAGGGCAGAGTGAGCCGAGCGTTGCGTCACTGGGTTATATATGGAGCCGATGGCGCCTTGAGGTCGACTGATTACAGTAATGCCAGTAGCCAACATGGCTACAGCAATACCGTGATTGGCAAGCATTTTCCGCATGTTTAGTGGCTAAAAAACATCTGCGAAATATGTGGGGCTCAGACTCCGGCATAGCGCTCGAGCAGCGAGGATTCTCAATCGGGTATCACTAATGAGCAAGTAACATATCCATCTGTACGTGATCAGAGGCTCATGGAGGTTCAATAAAGGCCTCCCGCGACTCCCTACAAATCGGAGCTGTAAAGTGGCCATGTGCGTGATCCCTTTATGGCAGTTGTTAGTACCTGATATAAGATTTCACCTTACAAGTAACATGTTTTAATCTGTCGCGTACATTAAGTGATTTCTCCAGGTAAAATAAAACCTTTCGATTTTTTTTATTTTTTTTTTTATTTTTTTTTATTTTAGTACTTTTGCCTTTTTTATGATACACTCATTTCATTCCCGAAATTAATAACTGACTAATGCTGAAAGCAAAAGGCTCATAATTTTCTTCCATGCTGTTTCCTTTCGTTGCAGAACACAGGAGGCCGGAGAGGAACTAAAGAAAATTGTTTCCTCGTAAATGAGCCGAACAGGAAAACGTTTGGCTGCGCCTTAATATTTACATTTAATGTTCATTTAAGAAACAATTTGGCTACAAAACAAAGTCCTCAAATTTGACAAATTGCTAATGTTTAGGAAACAGAGCATGGAAATATGGCCCTGTATAACCCAATAAGCATTCATTAGGACGGCGCTTTCTCTGACTTTCAATATAACACAAAATAACTCTCTGTCAAAAACTACTCAGTGAGGTTGGATGCCATGACACGTAGCACTAGGGTATGTGACCATGGATCACCTGATGAAGATATTAGAAGGCATTGACAATATGTTCAAATGAAGTTGGAATGACGGGTCATCTGGCATGGGAACATTGACCCTTATCTTTAGAGTCTAAAAATTATCCCCTATCCACTAACGATAATTTTTAGATCAGAATTGGTGCTACCACTGTAGAATCTAAAAATTATCACCTATCCACTGATGATAATTTTTAGATTGGAGATGGAACAACCACTTTAGAGCCTAAAAATTATCACCTATCTACTCATGATAATTTTTAGATCAGAGATGGTACAACCACTGTAAAGTCTAAAAATGATCACCTATCCACTCATGGTAATTTTTTAGATCAGAATTGGTTCTACCACTGTAGAGTCTAAAAATTATCACCTATCCACTCCTGATAATTTTTAGATCAGAATTAGTGCTACCACTGTAGAGTCTAATAATTATCACCTATCCACTCATGATAATTTTTAGATCAGAATTGGTTCTACCACTATAGAGTCTAAAAATTATCACCTATTCTCTCATGATAATTTTTAGATCACAATTGGTGCTACCACTGTAGAGTGTAAAATTATCACCTATCCACTCATAATAATTTTTAGATCAGAATTGATGCTACCACTGTAGAGTCTAAAAATTATCACCTATCAACTCATGATAATTTTTAGATCACAATTGGTGCTACCACTGTAGAGTCTAAAAATTATTACCTATCCACTCATAATAATTTTTAGATCAGAATTGGTGCTAACACTGTAGAGTCTAAAAATTATCACCTATCAACTCATGAAAATGTTTAGATCACAATTGGTGCTACCACTGTAGAGTCTAAAAATTATCACCTATCCACTCATAATAATTTTTAGATCAGAATTGGTGCTACCACTGTAGAGTCTGAAAATGATCACCTATGAACTCATGATAATTTTTAGATCAGAATTGGTGCTCCCACTGTAGAGTCTAAAAATTATCACCTATCAACTCATGAAAATGTTTAGATCACAATTGGTGCTACCACTGTAGAGTCTAAAAATTATCACCTATCCACTCATAATAATTTTTAGATCAGAATTGGTGCTACCACTGTAGAGTCTAAAAATGATCACCTATGCACTCATGATAATTTTAAGATCAGAGATGGTGCTACCACTGTAAAGTCTAAAATTATCACCTATCCACTCATGATAATTTTTAGATCACAATTGGTGCTACTACTGTATAGTCTAAACATTATCACCTATCCACTCATGATCATTTTAGATCAGAGTTGGTTCTACCACTGTAGAGTCTAAAAATTATTACCTATCCACTCATGATCATTTTTAGATAAGAGATGGTGCTACCACTGTAAAGTCTAAAAATTATCACCTATCCACTAATGATAATTTTTATATCAGAATTTGTGCTACCCCTGGTGTCACCTGTTGTGCACTGGTCACAGGGTTTTAAAAATGGAAAAGTCAGATGAACATGTGCCCAGTCACTCCATCTAGGGTCCAAGGCACTAATGAAGATCGTGTGAAGCGCGGCACTATCTTCACCCTCATGGGCAAAGAATGGAGCAACAGGGAGCATATGTGATGCAGTTTGAATGGCAAGTCACCTGGTACGGTCACATTGACCCTTATCTTTAGACTCTAAAAATTATCACCTATCCATTAATGACAATTTTTAGATCAGAGTTAGTGCTACCACTGGTGTCACCTGTTGTGCACTGGTCACATGATGTTAAAAATAGAAAAGTCAGATGAACATGTGCTCAGTCACTCAAATCCAGGGTCCAAGGCACTAATGAAGATGTGTGAAGTGAGGCACTATCATCACCCTCATGGGCAAAGAATGGAGCAACAGGGAGCATATGTGACTAACTGCCTATTTAAATTCTTCCAAAAATTCTGAGGATTACTGAGTGTCTCAGTGCTCCAGTTGATATTTTGTAGACCACTTTAATACTCCACAGTGCCCAGTTGTGTACCACCAACGGCAATAGGCCTCATTACTGCTAAGTGGACTGTGAGCTGTGGGGTCTAGTACTGACTGGTCTTTACCCCTGCCTGGCAATTCTTCTGACATCCATCCATCCAGGCTGCTCCATACATGGTGGATGGTGGTTGTTTTACACAGCAGACTTTTGCTGGAAAATGCTCCAAATAAAGCTAGTTCTGATCATAATACATTAACCCCCTTAGATGCCATGGTGATCAGTGATTGTGGCATATAAGAGGTTTGGTGTGGGGGACTCAGGCACACTTAATAGTCTAGTAGAGGCTCATGTGCGGCATCCCTGTGGCTTCAGTCGCCACAGGGTACTGCAGCTCAATTAAGCTGCAGTATTCATCTCGGGTAAGGAGGGGGTTAATCACCCGTGTTTACACATTTGCACTTTACATACAGTTTAGGTGCCTTATCACTGGGGATGTCCCTTGAGTGCCCAGAGCCAGGGGGCTGAGACCAGCATTCTGGCACCACCAGCAGCCAAGCAAGAATAACTGTTTTCATATGCAAATGTTGATGTCTTATTGCATGATGATACTAATCAATGGTACCTGTTGAAAAAGTTTCAAACTGTTTATTGATGGTGCCTCCCATAAAGGGAGATTGTTCATTTGTTTATTGCATACTAAAAATTGCGGTGTACTAACTTTGCTTGGTTGCAGCCCGGGAGTGCTGCCATTTGCTGTGGGGGAATGTGGTGCACCTGAGGCTTCAGTCGCCGCAGGGTACTGCAGCTCAATTAAGCTGCAGTGTTCATTTCGGGTAAGGAGGGGGTTAATCACCGGTGTTTCCAAATTTCACTTTACATATAGTTTATGTTTCTTCTCACTGGGGACTGGACTAGGGTAGATAGGGGGTGGCCATCACGAATCATGGGACTTCCCCAGTCACTAGAACAATCACCTGGGGGGCATGCACCACTTGGGGTAGAAGTAGGAGCAACCTTCACACAAACCTTCAGTCAAGTCATGGCGGGACTTCAGTTCTGGCGACACGACACCACTCTTCTTCTTCCTTTCTTTCACGGTGCCCGAGGTTTGGAGTGGGACACTCAGCCCGGGTTCCTCACAACTGCAGGGGCAACTCTTGGAAAGGACATTTTCAAAATACCGGTGGCTACCTCTGACTTAACCGGGATTGGGTGGAGCCCAGCACGGCAGTGGCCAGTATCTTCCGGGCAACCTAAAGAACTGTGAGTAAACCACCTGGCACTGCAGAGACTGTGTCAGCCTTTTGATTGCCGGCACCGCTGCCCCGTGCTACAGCGCCGACGGCCATTACTACTCTCTTCTCCTTCATCATCCTCCCCAGGGCACGCCCCTCCTATGGGGAGCAGAAACCATCTTTGCTGCTATTACCATTCGCCACAGAGGACAGCGACCACATCGGTTGCTAATCCACAGCCAAGTACTGCAGGTGGCGTCACGACAAATCATCCCCATCTCTTCCCCTTTCCATGGACACCTTGGAGTCATGAAACCGGGCAGGCCACCCGTGACATCCATCCCCCCTTGACCCTTCACCGACCCGGCGATGAGTAACCCCTCAGGCCCCGTAGGGTGCTCCACATGCACATGACAAAGATAGAACTTCTATGAGTTTTTTGTAAGACACTGTAATACGGAGGAATAGCGGTAATGTGCAGGTAATGTTTTATATCTACGCCTGTTGGTTCCCATTAGAGCGCCATAACATACATGAAGATTAGAAAATGTCCAGCACTGCATGGAAATAAGGGGCTCCGTGTCCACTAGTCTATACTGGCTTTGGAGTGTCCGGCATTTTTGTAGTTGACCTTATCTGACCCATCTTCCTTAATTCATCTGTAAAATGTCTCGTGCATCATTCTTCCTAATCAGGCAGAAGAGAATTGAAGCTTCTCTCAATAATCGGGTGTGTCCAATGGAAATGTGTAGGTTGACTATCATGAGGCGCAAGAATAATTGTATGACGCCAGCTGGGAAACATTAGTTGGGTTCTCAGCAGAGTATACACTCAGTGGACTCTTTAGCCCTCATTTACATACAAAGCTGGCAATTTTGTACTTCTTTTCAGAAGTTATGTTGCCTAGAGGCGGTGTTACACGCTACGATTTATCTGACAATATGTCGTCGGGGTCTAGGATTCCGTGACGCACATCCGGCATTGTTAGCGACGTTGTTGCGTGTGACACCTACGAGCGACTCCGAACGATCGCAAATAGGTAGAAAATCGTTGATCGTTGACA
Source organism: Anomaloglossus baeobatrachus (assembly GCF_048569485.1). Taxonomy (NCBI): domain Eukaryota; kingdom Metazoa; phylum Chordata; class Amphibia; order Anura; family Aromobatidae; genus Anomaloglossus; species Anomaloglossus baeobatrachus. The sequence goes on from NC_134361.1 coordinate 193,524,052, forward strand.
CGTCGTTCAATTTCAAAATATTGTTCGTCGTTTGGAATCAGCAGACATATTGGTACATTTGACACCCTGCCAACGACCAACAACATCCACACGACCGACTTGGTCAAACAATATATCGCTGATCGCTGTTGCGTCGTTTGTGAGATGTGTACGTGTGACCACTAGTAAACGACCTATGTGCGATCTCGGGAAATCGTAACTACGATCTGGGTGTGGCACATCGCTAATGAGATCGTCAGATAAATCGTAGTGTGTAACGGGGCCTTTACAGCCACAGATTTGGAAAGGAGTGTGCAAGATCTTGACTTGTTGGGACCCCTTGTTTCTTACATAAGAATTGGACTGGAGAGTAGGACATATTGAACTTTTTGTGTTTTCCATTCCATTCTAGAAGGCAGACACAATTATATAGACCTGATATCTATATGCGTATTAGCAATTTGTGATGGGATGTGATACTGATGATGTTATCAGACCTCGTTGGCTTGGGCAATGTCAAAGTATCAGCAACATTCCCCATTGACAATAGGGGAATAGTAACCTATAGGTGTCAGTGCCTTCAGAATTGTTTGGTTTGTGAGAGTTTATATAAAACACATAAAACGTGGAATAATATAGACATATGGTGCAAATTGTATGCATAACTCTAAAATTGGCTATGCCATTAGCTGAGAATTTCCCTGGCTGTATGATGTGGCAATAATAATAATGTTATATAATAATAATAATAATAATAATAATAATAATAATAATATTATTATTATTATTATTATTATTATTATTATTATTATTAATAATAATAATAATAATAATAATAATAATTATTATTATTATTATTATTATTATAAAAATAATGAGTGTAATAATAACAAAAACAACAATAATAATAAATTTAATAATAATAATATAAAAATAATAAAAATGATTTAATAATAAGTAATATAATAAAAAAATAATAATAGCAAAAACAAAAATAATGATAATAATAAAGAAATTAGTAATAATAATAATAAAAAAAGTTAAGATAATACTAATAATAGTAATAATAAAATATAATAATATAAAAATAATAATAACTATACTGATAATAAATATAGTACAAATAATAATGAAGGAAGAAATCAATAATAATAATAATAATCATTTATAAGCACTAATACAAGCATGTCCAAATAATGCATGAACAGAGATACTTACAGCATTATTATCTATCTTTGGATACAAAAGCATAAAAATACAAAATTGTGAATCCTAGAAGAAATGAAAATCTACACAGGATATAGTTTTAACTCTAAAAATAATTTCTGCAATAAATTAAATTTAATTGATAAATAGACACAAATATTCTATAAACTTGACGTTTTATAAATTAATATAGAAAATGCATTATATTAAACACCAAGTCATGTGTTTGATACAATTGTATGGAAAAGAATATCAGGTAATGTTGTAAAGGGCAAAAATCTGAAAAAGTCTTTTCATGTTCTGCATTTGCAGTGGGATTGAATAATTGATATATTTTTTAGCAATTCTTTCTCAATTGTTCTAAAGGTAATATTATATATATATATATATATATATATATATATATATATATATATATATATATATATATATATATATTTCCCTTATAGTTAGCCAGAAAGCCAAAGGGGCATAGATTGGACAAGTGATACAAATAAGTATGCTTCAATCCCTTTTGCATATAAAAGCGTACAGAATAAAAATATATAAATAAATAAATAAATTTGTACACGTTTGAATTTTATCAAGACTCATTATAGTAATACAAGTTTTAAACAAGTTTTAAGTTTAAACAAAAGCATATCATTTTAAATAAATAAAAATCTGCATAAAAGGTAATTTTAAACAAATTTGTACAATTTCTAAAAAAATTACAATTTCAAAAAAATATATGAACATTCACAAGAAAAATCATGGAAGTGTTAGAGGGCAATTTTAAATTTATCCTCACAGTTCTAATAATATTATTCGCTATTATAGTTATTTAAAATAAATAAATAAAAATGTGCATAAAAAGTAACTTTAAAAAAAGTGAAAATTTGGGAAAAATTTACAATTTAAACAAATACATGAAAAATCATAGAAGTAGGGGCAATTTTAAAAGTATCTTCACAGTTTTGATATCGTTTGTTATTTTTGTTATTTTATAAAAAAAAAAATCTGCATAAAAGGTAACTTAAAAAAAAATATGGAATTTTGTAAAAAGGTAAAATTTTAAAATATATGGAAGTGAAATATATGGAATTTATGGAAGTGTTAGTAGGGGCATTTTTAAAAGTAATCTTACTGTTCCAATAATATTGTTATTATTTAAAATAAATAAATTAATAAATAAAAAATCTGCATAAAATTAGACTTTAAAATGTAAATTTTGGAAAAATTTACAATTTAAAGAAAATCTGAAAAATCCATGAAGTGTTTTTATAGGGGGCAATTATAAAAGTAATCTCACAGTACTGATATTATTGTTATTTCTAATAAATGAATCTGCATAAAAGCTAACTTTAACAAATATATGTAAATTTTGGAAAAATTTACAGTTTCTAAAAAATATATAGATATAAAAAAATCACAAGAACAATCATAGAAGTGTTAGTAGGAAGCAATTGTAAAAGAAATATTACAGTTGTGATATTATTTTTTTATTATTCTTCTTTAAAATAAATAAATAAAACTCTGCATAAAAGGTAACTAAAAAAAATGTACATTTTGGAAAAATGTACAATTTAAAAGGAAATACGAATAATCACAAGAAAATCATGTAGGTGTTAGTGGGGAGCAATTTTAATAGTATCCTCACAGATCTGATAATATTATTAGTTATTTTTATTTAAAATAAATAAAAAATCTGCATAAAAGGTAACTAAAAAAAATAGTAAATTTTGGAAACATTTACTATTTGAAAAATATAAAAAAAAACCATGGAAGTGTTAGTAGGGGAGCAATTTTAAAAGTATCCTCACAGTTCTGATCATAGTGTTTGTTATTATTGATATTTAAAATAAATGAATGATAATTTGCTTCAAATGTAACTTAAAAAAATATACATTTTGGAAAAATTTACAATTTAAAAAAAATGTTAAAAATCACAAGAAAAAATCATGGAAGTGTTAGTAGGAGAAATTTAAAATGTATCCTCACAGTTCTGATAATATTATTATTTGTTGTTATTATTATTTAAAATAAATAAAAATTTGCTTCAAATGTAACTCAAAAAAAATGACAATTTTGGAAAAATGTACAATTTAAAAAAATGTTAAAAATCACAAGAAAAAAAATAATGTAAGTGTTACTAGGAGAAATTTTAAAAGTATCCTCACAGTTCTGATAATATTATTTGTTATTATTATTTAAAATAAATACATAAATAAATAAAGAAAAATTTGCTTCAAAGGTAAGTTAAAAAAATATGTAAATTTTGAAAAATGTACAATTAAAAAGAAATTTAAAAATTATGGAAGTGTTAGTAGGGGGCAACCCAGTTCTGATAATATTATTTTGTATTATTATTATTATTACTATTACATGAGACCTATAAACAATTCCGATTGGAGCAGAATAATACAAGTCATCCTAATTATTTATTTATTTTTTAATTTGGCATTCTTTTTCAAAATTGCATTCCTCTCCGTGAGTTTTCCGAAGTTTTCATTTGGTCTCATGAATTAAAACTTATAAAATGTAAGTTAATGTGATTTTAGGAAACGATTGTTTGGAAGAACTCTAAATTGCCCATCTCTCCTATTTGAGATCTTAAATGGCATCAATCACTTTTTTTTAACAACATGAAATTATCATGAAAGGATTCCACAATTACAAAATGGAGATTGTTGCCTACATGTTGCCAAGATGCTTTTAACTAACAGAGCGGCCTTATTATATTTTATTGGCCAAAAACTCATTTTCTTACCAGATCCAAAAAGGAATGAACATTGGCCTAAGGAGCATAAAAAAATTGGGTCATGGTATAAACACCTTCTGGGAGCATTTGTAGTGGGAGTGTGTATGCAAATAGCCAATTCTTTCTTGGTTTCCATCACACATTGCTTGCAAAGCACACAATGCCATTCTTTATTTGCAATATGGAAAGAATACAACGTCTGGTTTTGTTATTTCAAGATTTAAAAGGATTTTTTTTTTTACTCCAAGCCATCACATCCCCCAATATATCCCGTTAGCCCCTTTCACAGCCGGCCTAAAACCGAACCATAAATTCAGAGGAAAGTACTTTGGTAATTGGAGCCCCAAGTCCTGGGTGCCTTTGATCTAATTTATTAGAAACGTTTGAAATTAAGCTACATAGTTTCTCTCCTATTGTTAAAATGAATTAGGGTTGTGTATCCCAAATCATTTGGAACAACTTATAGGGGAGAAATTAGTTCACTTACTATCTAGATGCTTTCAATTACCCCCTACAATCGCTCCGTCCATGCGCTATCACCCTCCTTACTGGCTATTTTAAGAAGAAAAATTGACCAAAGAGGAATTTGTATCAAATCTGAGGGATTCTGTCCCTTTCTGAAGCACAGTCACCTCTACAGGCCTAAATGATGAATATATCCTGGTGCTCCAGTCATAAATCCCCAAGACAGGAGGTGAGAAGAAAGAACAAGACTCCATGATCGCCTGTAAGACACTGATGATGCATCCTGGGCTGTAACTCACTGAAAGTGTAGGGATTTAGATTCAGATACTCAAGATAAAGAAATCTACTATCTATCTATCCCTCTATCTATCTATCTATCTATTTATCTATCCATCTATCTATCTATCTATCCCTCTATCTATCTATCTATCTATTTATTTATCCATCTATCTATCTATCCCTCTATCTATCTATCTATCTATCTATCTATCCATCTTTCTATCTATCCATCTGTCTTTCTATCCATCATTCTATCTATATACAGTATCTATCTATCTATCTATCCATCTCTCTCTCTATCTATCCATCTATGTATTATTCTATCTCTCTAAGTATTAATCTATTTATCTCTCTCTATATCCTTCTATTATCTATCCTTCTATCTATCCCTCTATCTATCTACCCCTCTATCTATCTATCTATCTATCTATCTATCTATCCCTCTATCTATCTATCTATCTATCCCTCTATCTATCTATATATCTATCTATCTATCTATCCCTCTATCTATCTATCTATCCCTCTATCTATCTATCTATCTATCTATCTATCTATCCCTCTATCTATCCCTCTATCTATCTATCTATCTATCTATCCCTCTATCTATCTATCTATCTATCTATCCCTCTATCTATCTATCTATCCCTCTATCTATCTATCCCTCTATCTATCTATCTATCCCTCTATCTATCTATCTATCTATCCATCCATCCTATCTATCTATCTACCCCTCCATCTATCTATCTTTTGCAAAAGGAGGATGTTGAGGATGTTTTATGTTGAGGTGCCTATACTTTTGCACTGGTCAAATTTTGTTTAAATGCGGATTGCACATTTTCTGTTAGTACAATAAACCTCATTTCAATCCAGAAATATTACTGAGTCCATCAGTTATTAGATATATGAAACTGAAATAGCTGCTGCAAAAACCCAAATTGTTATAAAGAAAAAAAGGTTAACATTAATAGGGGTGCCCAAACTTTTTCATATGACTGTATCTATCTATCCTTCTATCTATCCCTCTATCTATCTATCCTTCTATCTATCTATCTATCTATCCTTCTATCTATCCCTCTATCTATCTATCTATCTTTCTATTTATCTATCCCTCTATCTATCTTTCTATCTATCTATCTATCCTTCTATCTATCCCTCTATCTATCTATCCTTCTATCTATCCCTCCATCTATCTATCTATCCCTCTATCTATCTATCTATCTATCCCTCTATCTATCTATCTATCTATCTATCCCTCTATCTATCTATCTATCTAATCTATCTATCCTTCTATCTATCCCTCTATCTATCTATCTATCTATCTATCTATCTTTCTATTTATCTATCCCTCTATCTATCTTTCTATCTATCTATCCTTCTATCTATCCCTCTATCTATCTATCCTTCTATCTATCCCTCTATCTATCTATCTATCCCTCTATCTATCTATCTAATCTATCTATCCTTCTATCTATCCCTCTATCTATCTATCTACCTATTGATATAGAAGGGTTAATAGTTTCTCTATTTCTTCATTAAAGATTTATTGTTATTAGTAAGTATATCTGATGGTAGTTCATAGTCATGGAGCCTACGGAATAAGAGACCGGCTCAAGGATTATTATGGTCTCTAAATGTTCTTCTAATCTTCTTCTTATCTCATATGCATGACTCTACATTTTTGTTTTGCTAAAACTTAAAGGTCATATGAGCAACTGGTAAAGTTCAGCTAGAAGTTTTTTTCTCTTTCTTTTGCAATATCACATTGATCTGTAAATGGTATAAATAAACTGTACTTTCCTTAAATAAACAGAAGAAATCATGATCATGCTCACATGGATGCTGGTCTTTTCTCTCCGAGCGCTCGATCTTGATTAGGTCTGAAGAGGCCTAATTCAGAGGACCTCACTGGTGATCCCATAAGCTGACTTGTGACAAAACAGAACAGCTACAACACTATCTATCCCTCTATCTATCTATCTATCTATCTATCTATCTATCTATCTATCCCTCTATCTATCTATCTATCTATCTATCCCTCTATCTATCTATCTATCTATCTATCCCTCTATCTATCCATCTATCTATCTATCCC
>NC_134361.1:193533312-193535812 GCF_048569485.1 Anomaloglossus baeobatrachus
TCTCCTTTCCCTCAGCTCTCGGGTTAATAAGTGTCACTATTTTCTTTCCTTTTAATTTAACTTTTCATAACATTTTATAATTTAAAATGAAACAATCTATGGAATCTACTTGTTATAATTCTTTTATTAATTGGTCTGAATTAAGTCTTTCTCTGTGTTTTGGAGCTGGAGTCTGGGCTCAGGAGCCTCCTTGTGGTTTGGAGACTTCTCCTTGGAATTATGTGAATATTTAAAACTTCCTTGGACAGAAGCTGAGATGTGACATTTCCATTTAAACCTTGGAAGTGATCGTTTGTAAAAATAAGATGATCACACCCTTCACCTTCAGATCTATGGGCACTACACCCCTCAGTAGGCTCCATACTGAGACTTGTAGTCCCATGAGCCACCTTGCAGCAGATGATTGGTGCTTAGGAGGGTTTTCTTGACTGATAGTTTGTTAAATGGACTTAAATAAAACCCTCTAAGTATGAAACACCTTTTTCCTATGAGCTAATTAAACTTACCCCATAGATAATAATTAGGCAGTAATTCTGGGGCAGGATGTAATTTGTAGGATCTATCAGATCATTAAAGCGAAATGCTTTAGAGGGCAGATGTGGGGAAATAAATCTTCTCCCCATTCTGTATTTCACTATGGAGGAAATAATGCTGGGCTGCCCATAAATACAGGATCACTGGGATTTTTTTTTAACCCTTCCCTGCCCTCTCCCCTGAATCACAAGGAAGTTAGTTTTGGAAGTGTCGCATTAGACAATTCCCCTCTTACATACTTTTTTTTTTTTGGTGGAAAACTTTACATTTGGGGGTGGTCTTATTTTGCAACAAGGTTTTACCACAGGGGTAGGAAACCATAAATGTCAGTGTTTAGTTGTACAAACAAGGTTTATTATTAGCTTAGTGGGATAAATACAGGTTTGCATTCTCCTGCTCAGCTTATCTTCCACCGCAGCAGATTTGCACCCAGGCTCTGTAAATGCTGCTGACGATCATTCAGAGCTGGGTGCTTTACATTCGATACAGGATAGCTATCTAATACACAATTTCAGCATTTCGTTTATTTATTTTTATTTGTTTCACCTAATGAGATAGATAAATGGGGTAGATCTATCCAACCATATATATAGACTGCCAGAAATTCATTTATGTAGAGAAGGAAGGAAAGAAAGAAAGAAAGAAAGAAAGAAAGAAAGAAAGAAAGAAAGAAAGAAAGAAAGAAAGAAAGAAAGAAAGAAAGAAAGGAAGGGAGAAAGAAAGACTGGAAGAAAAAGAGAGAAAGAAAAAAAGAAAGATGGAAATAAAGAAGAAAACTAGAAAAAATGAAAGCGAAAAAGAAAGAACTATAAAGAAAAAAAAGAAAAAAGAGAAAGAAAAAAAATAAATATTTATTCACTTATAAGAAAGAAAAAAAGAAAGAGCGAAAGAAGGAAAGAAAAAGAAAGAAAGACTGGAAGAAAAAGAGAAAGAAAAAAAGAAATGAAAGAAAGGAAGGGAGAAAGAAAGAAAGAAAGAAAGAAAGAAAGAAAGAAAGAAAGAAAGAAAGAAAAAGAAAGAATGACTGGAAGAAAAAGAAAGAAAGAAAAAAAGAAAGAAGGAAATAAAAAACAAAACTAGAAAAAATGAAAGCGAAAAAGAAAGAACTATTAAGAAAGAAAAAAAAGAGAAAGAAAAAAGAAATAATAATATTTATTCACTTATAAGAAAGAAAAAAAGAAAGAACGAACGAAAGACTGGAAGAAAAAAAGAAGGAAAGAGAAAAAAATTAAAAGAAGGAAAGAAAGAAGAAAACTAGAAAAATGAAAGAGAAAAAGAAAGATAGAAAGACTGGAAGAAAAAAAGAGGTAAAGAAAAAAAAACTGAAAGAAGGAAAGAAAGAAGAAAACTAGAAAAATGAAAGGGAAAAAGAAAGAAAGACTGGAAGGGGAAAAAAAGGGAAATAAAAAAACTAGAAAATAATGAAAGTTAAAAGGAAAGAACTAGAAAGAAAGAATGAAACAAAAACAGAGAAAGAAAAAAAAAAGAATGTAAGAGAAAGAAAAAAAACTAGAAAAAAAAGAAAACTAGAAAGGATGAACAAAAAAAGAAAGAAAGAAAGAAAATAAAAAAAAGAATGAAAAGAGAAAGAAAGGGAGAAAGAAATAGAAAAAGAGAATTCCTTCACTGCTCATTTTAATCACATTTATCTTATTTAAAAATGTGATTAATATTTATAGTAGGGTTTACATATTCTATATATTATTTCATAGATTGAATATATTTTTACACATAAATATTTAATTTAATATTTAATGCATCTTTATATACTATATTCAAGAAAGTATTGTAGTATATATATACCAAAACATATATACTATCATGTAATTGAATTTTTATACAGTGTATATATATATATATATATATATATATATCAGTAAATAAAGTGTGTGTATATATATATATATATATATATATATATATATATATATATATATATATATATACTACACATGTTCTACTCTAT